>NC_056745.1:828045331-828107831 GCF_019279795.1 Protopterus annectens | reverse complement strand
CATGTCCATGATGTTTTTTTCCATGGCCATACATATGCGACTGGTCAGACTTATGGACCTGTAGTTACACGGATCTGTGGTTCAACCTCCTTTATGCAGGGGAATAACTGTATCCATCTTCCATTCTTTGGGCAAAAAATACTGACTGTGAGCTCCTACTGAAAAGCGATTCAAGTGGTCCAGAAAGGGCATGTTTCATGCTATTTAGTAAACATCCCAGGATGTTATCAGGGCCCATCTATGCAGTGTTTTTGGTCTTGGAAAGTGCAGTGACCTGTTCCCTAATACTGGTTGGTGGGTGGGGCTCTAGTATGCTGTATTTCCTTTGGACTATTGTGGGAGAAATTTGGGCTGAACCTGTCAGGCAAAGGATTGGTAATGGCCTCCAATTCATTGTAGGTGATGCCATTTACAATAAGTTATGTGCATTATTGCATATTTCTCTTGAGGTTACAGACATAGCTGTAGAAAGCTTTCTAGTTATACTTTGCTTGAGAAGATATTTGCCTTCAAAGTCAGCCTTCTGGGTATTAATTAACCCTCTTAGCTGCTTGTTTAAATTGGTCAGGAAGACTTTTAGTATGTTTGGTTTTGATCCTCCTACTATTGGCCAAGAATTTTGTTCTTTTCTTGCATAACCAATTTTTATTGTGATTCCACCATGGTGATTTGTCTTTTCAGTTTGCCTTTTTCTTTATATGAGTGGGCACAGCTCACTCTGTACACCAGACATGTCCAACCCACGGCCCGTGGGCCGTATGCGGACCTCAGAGCTCTTCCATGCAGCCACCAACCTCTAACTGCAACATTGCTGTATGCATGCCAAAAAACACTTTTTTTCTTTTGTGTTTTTTGCACCCGTGAGCTGTAACTCTAATGTTGGTGTGCGTATGCATCAAAGCACCCTTTTAGTTTTGATTTTTTATTTGTGTCAAAGAAGGATCTGTGTGTTTGCACCGTTATTTCATGCCGAAGAATCTGTGTGTGTGTGTGTGTTTGTGTGTGTGTGTGTGTGTGTGTGTGTGTGTGTGTGTACTCGCTGAAGAGGGACACGTGTATAGATTTGCCGCCATTGCCTTTGAAAGGGACAGCACTTTCCTGTGTTAATAGCTTAGTACGGAGTGAATGAGTGAGTGCATGCATGAAAGTAGAGTGTTTGTGTACGCGAAAGTAGAAGTGTTATGTGTGTGTGTGTGTGTGTGTGTGTGTGTGTGTGTGTGTGTGTGTGTGTGTGTGTGTGTGTGTATGTTTGTGTGTGTGCGTGCATGACAGAGAAGAAAGAGACACATGCACAAAGAGGATAATGACGATCAATCTACCTACTGAACACAAATAAGTTAACTCACAAATATATCGTACATTAAAAGTACACTTTCATTAAATTGTGGCTTTCCTGACAGAGAGAGTGATGTATTGAATATGAAATCATAACTCTTGACTGTATGGATTTTTGCCTCATCTTCCAATTTGTTTCTTTTGCTTAGGAAGTAAAAGTAGCCATCCAAGGTAATGCAGTTCCAGGGAGTAAGAATGAGACAGCAACCTAGAGTTAATGGGTCAGTAGTGGATTGACTTTGTGGGACTGTAGCATATAAAGTTATGTTGTTTTTTTTCTGACAAACAAAAAAGCACCCAGTACTGTTTTGTCATTGGTGGGTTCTAAGCAGTGACAGATTGGACAACAATAAGCATAGCTTTGGTGGATCATCAATACTGTCAAATCAGGTGGGCACAATGTCATTTTTTAAATATTGGTGGGTTTAGTGTGTATGTATGTGTGGTTATGTGTGGGGAGGGCTGCAACAGTATATGATTATTAAAGACAGAGACTTACAGACTGTGGAGAATATGTTTCTTTGTTTCAAAACCTGATACTTGCATACTAGGCATGCCAAAAGTAGATTTTTTAAGACACAGCTTCTTGCCATTTGCAGTGGATGGATATTTACATTTAATGGACAATGCTAGCAGTATGAGTGTGGTCCTGTACAGATCTGAAGGATGCCAAGTCTACCACTGCCAATGTCTTGTAAAGTGACCTGGAAATGGATATTGGGATGTTACTATAAAATACAGTAAGTGGGTTTAGAAATATATTTTAATTAAACAAAGTGCACTTGCAATTTGCAGGCCATAATCTAATTTATTTCAGGTAGTCCAGATCCTGGTAGATTGTATACTATTAGACTTAATTAGGGAGAGCTGTCATTCTGGGGAAATAAGCAGCCCTAGCTTCAGAGAAATGTCTGTGGTTGTTTGCAGGTAGGAAGTTGCAGGATGTGGATGCAATGTGCCTTATTTTTATTTTTAATGCATTTGTCATTTCAAAGCATGGTTTTCTTTGTTGCAAAAGAAGGCAGGATTGAATGAGCCATATAATGCTTAACTGAGAATGATGGGATAGCAGGATTATAAGTGATATATAATGTTTGCAGCAACAGTTGTTTCAATGGTGTCTCTGATGCATAACTATTTTTGGGCCTGTGTCCCACTTCTATTTTTCACTTTGTCCAGATTTCTTGCTCTAAGGTTGAAAGGTATGGTTCCATACTAAATCAGAAAGGTGCATTTACCTTTGAAGATTTTTCAACATAATTATGAGTAACAGAGCCTTTTTAATATATCTGCTTATTTCCAATATAAACTGTCATATAACCTTGCAAATAACCTTCTTATTAAGCTACTTTAATTCTTTTGGAATTGACAGGTATGCTTCATTGGTTCGGACGCAAACATAGAGTGCTTATGTGGCAGCTCAGTAAACTGTCAGTCTGTGAATAACTTCTGCACAAATTAAAATGTCTGAATGTCAAATGGCTTTAGATTGGAGAGAAGTTATATGTTTACTCCAGTATGTAGTATGATTTTAGAGAGTTTATGGATTTCTTATTGATTTACTTTTTGCTGAGCAGTTGTTTATTAATTTATTGATGGTCCTTTTGGTGGTCGGAAATTGCATGGATGAGTCCATTTCTAGTATGATTTCTTTTTTCAAATATTTTGACTTCCAGACAATTTCATTCAGTGAGTGTGCGTCATGTGATTACTGAAGTTGCCTATTTTATGAGTAGGGGCTCCTTTTGTGAGTGTGTGAGTGTGTGAAAGAGAGAGAGATTTAATATGTATACTGGATATATTTTTGCAAATGGAATTCTTAGTTAACAGGCCCCTCTTCTTGGGCAAGTAGACTTGAGTAACCAATATTAGATCTTAGCCATCCAGCTAGGAAAGTTTAGTATGTGGATTTTCCACCCGGTTTGATGAAGGCTATGCTACTTGCTCAAGGAGTACATTTATGGCTCTCCATCCAGTTGCTGTGTTGCTGAACTACACTGTTTGATAATGAGAGGAGCTTTTTACAGAAGTTGAAGTTTTTGTGTCAAGAATCTGTTCATACAAAGTGGCTTGTTTATGTTGCAGTGCAGGCTGTGGTCTTTGTAGTGAGTGTTTTAAGTATAACCAGTATTTCTGAGGTGGAGGAAGTCTCTTAAGGCAGGATCTTTCTTAGGCTGGAAAGCAAGCCAGTGATGAAATTTATAGGGGCCATTGAGAGACAGAGGCAAGCAAGAAGCTTTTTAGTCTGTTTGGATAACTAAGTGAACTTAGTCCTTTGACCTTTTTTGTCAGAAATGGTTGTAGTCTTTCTTTTGGCAAGGTGTTTTGCTGAGGCAAGTGCCAAAAGGGGCATTACACTCAATAATGGCTCTTATAAAAGAAGAATGCAGGGATGTTATGACCTACTTGTCCCTGGATAAGGTACCCTTACTAATGAGGTGGGTCATGTAAAAAGCTTTCTGTACAACTGAAACAACATGGTGATCAAAAGTCAGGTTTCTATCAACCTGGGTGCCAAGAACCTCATAACTGATTGTGTTCACAACATTGTTATTAATGTGATAATTTGTGGGGACATCACCCTCCCCAAAGGGGATGATGATGCATTTTATGGCATTTAGCCTGAAGCCATATTTCTGGCACCAGTCATTTGTTTTGGTGAGACCCTCTTGTAGCTTATTCAGAATTGTTTTATTAAGTCAGTAATGTGAATCATTTACTTTATTGCAAATTTGTTGGCTTATTTTTGTGGATTATAGTATTATAGGCCTTATAATGTTGACATTTTACGTAGTTGGACTGCTTTAGTGGTTTTCCCAGTGAGAAATGCTAGTGCTGTAGTGAATATCTGTTTATCAGTACTAAAAAAATATATATATATATATATATATATATATATATATATATATATATATATATATATATATATTAACTAAAATGTTAGAGTTAACTGTTAGATTAGAGAATTAGAATTAGAATGAGAATCCAGCCACTGGGGATACATAAGCCAGTGCCCGGATAAATGGGGAGGGTTACGTCAGGAAGGGCATCCGATGTAAAACCTCTGCCAAATAACATATGCGGACAACAATACAGATTTCCATACCAGATTGGTTGAGGCCTGGGTTAACAATGATCACCACCAGTACTGTTAGCCATCAGGGTGCTGGTGGAAATTGGGCTACTGTTGGCCGAAGGAGAAGAAGAGGGGGAATGCATGCCCAAAAGCAGAAAGAGAGGAGGAAGGTTAGGAGTGTAGTAGTGAGGGTAGGAACTTTGAATGTTGGCGGTATGACTGGTATAGGGAGAGAGCTAGCTGACATGATGGAGAGAAGGAAGGTAGATATATTGTGTGTGCAAGAGACCAGATGGAAGGGGAGCAAGGCCAGGTGTATAGGAGGTGGGTTCAAATTGTTCTATCATGGTGTGAATTGGAGGAGAAATGGGGAAGGGGTTATCCTGAAGGAACAGTATGTCAAGAATGTTTTGTAGGTGGAAAGAGTGTCGGATAGAGTGATGCTTATGAAGCTGGAAATTGATGGTGTAATGATGAATATTGTTAGTGCATATGCTTCACAAGTTGGGTGTGCGATGGATGAGAAAGAAAAAAATTTGGAGTGAGGTGGATGAAGTGGTGGTGAGTGTACTCAAGGGTGAGAGACTGGTGATTGGAACGGATTTCAATGGGCATGTCGGTGAAGGGAACAGAGGGGGTGAGGAAGTGATGGGCAAGTCTGGTGTTAAGGAGAAGAATGCAGAAGGTCAGATGGTAGTGGATTTTGTGAAAAGGATGGATATGGCTGTGATGAATACTTATTTTAAGAAGAGGGAGGAGCATAGGGTGATGCACAAGAGTGGAGGAAGATGTACACAGGTGGATTATATCCTATGCAGGAGGGCCAGTTTGAAGGAGATTGGAGACTGTAAAGTGGTGACAGGAGAAAGTATAGTTAGGCAGCATAGAATGGTGGTCTGTAGGATGACATTGGTGATCAAGAAGAGGAGGACAAGTGTGAGAGCAGTGCCAAGGATCAAATGGTAAATGTTGAAAAAGGGTGAATGTGAGGTGGATTTCAGGGAAGAGTTAAAAAAGGCACTGGGGGCTGTGAAGAGTTACCAAATAGCTGGGTAACTACAGCAGAGATGGTAAGGGAGACAGCTAGAAAGGTGCTTGGTGTGACATCTGGACAGAGGAAGGAGGACAAGGAGACCTGGTGGTGGAATGAGGAAGTACAGGAGAGAATACAGAGGAAGAGGCTGGCAAAGAAGAAGTGGGATTGTCAGAGAGATGAAGAAAGTAGACAGGAGTATAAGGAGATGAGGAGCATGGCAAAGAGAGAGGTGGTGAAGGCTAAGGATAAGGCATATGGAGAGTTGTATGAAAGGTTGGGCACTAAAGAGGGAGAAAAAGACCTGTACCGATTGGCTAGATAGAGGGACCAAGCTGGGAAAGATGTGCAGCAGGTAATGGTGATAAAGGATAGTGAGGGAAATGTGCTCACAAGTGAGGAGAGTGTGTTGAGCAGATGGAAAGAGTACTTTGAGGGGCTGATGAATGAAGAGAATGAGAGAGAGAAGGTTGGATGATTTGGGGATAGTGAATCAGGAAGTGAAACAGATTAGCACAGAGGAAGTACGGACAGCTATGAAGAGGATGAAGAATGAAAAGGCAGTTGGTCCAGATGACATACCAGTGGAAGCATGGAGGTGCTTAGGAGAAATAGCAGTGGAGTTTTTAACCAGATTGTTTAATGAAATCTTGGAAAGTCAGAGGATGCCTGAGGAGTGGAGAAAAAATGTTTTGGTACCTATTTTTAAGAATAAAGGTGATGTGCAAAGCTGTAGTAACTACAGAGGGATAAAACTGATCAGTCACAGTTTGAAGTTATGTGAAAGAGTAGCGGAAGCTAGGTAAAGAATGGAGGTGATGATTAGTGATCAGCAGTATGGTTTCATGCCGGGAAAGAGCACTACAGATGTGATATTTGCTCTGAGAGTGTTGCTGGAGAAATATAGAGAAAGTCAGAAGGAGTTGCATTGTGTCTTTGTGGACTTGGAGAAAGCATATGGTAGGGTACCTAGAGAAGAGTTGTGGTATTGTATGAGGAAGTCAGGAGTGGCAGAGAAGTATGTAAGAGTGGTACAGGATATGTACAAGGGTAGTGTGACAGTGGTGAAGTCTGCAGTGGGAGTGACAGATGGGTTTAAGGTGGAGGTGGGATTACATCAAAGATCAGCTCTGAGCCCTTTCTTATTTGCAATGGTGATGGACAGGTTGACAGACGAGATCAGGCAGGAGGTGCCATGGAATATGATGTTTGCAGATGACATTGTGATCTGTAGTGAGAGTAGGGACCAGGTTGAGGAGCCCCTAGAGAGGTGTAGATATGCTCTAGAGAGGAGAGGAATGAAGGTCAGCAGGACTAAGACAGAATATGTGTGTGTGAATGAGAGGGAGGGCAGAGGAATGGTGAGGATGCAGGAAGAAGAGCTGGCGAAGGTGGATGAGTTTAAATACTTGGGATCAACAGTTCAGAATAATGGTGAGTGTGAAAGAGAGGTAAGGAAGAGAGTACAGGCAGGGTGGAATGTGTGGAAAAGAGTGTCAGGAGTGATTTATGACAAACAGGTACCAGTAAGAGTGAAAGGGAAGGTGTACAAGAGGGTAGTGAGACCAGCTATGTTGCATGGGATGGAGATGATGGCATTGACAAATAGGCAGGAGTCAGAGCT
Source organism: Protopterus annectens (assembly GCF_019279795.1). NCBI lineage: Eukaryota > Metazoa > Chordata > Ceratodontiformes > Protopteridae > Protopterus > Protopterus annectens. Next base: position 828,100,763 of record NC_056745.1, on the reverse strand, counting down.
GGAAGTGGCAGAGTTAAAGATGTTAAGATTTGCACTGGGTGTGACAAGGATGGACAGGATTAGGAATCAGTATATTAGAGGGTCAGCTCAGGTTGGACGATTTGGAGACAAAGTCAGAGAGGCGAGATGGCATTGTTTTGGACATGTGCTGAGGAGGGATGCTGGGTATATTGGGCAAAGGATGCTAAGGATGGAGCTGCCAGGTAAGAGGAAAAGAGGAAGGCCTAAGATAAGGTTTTTGGATGTGGTGAAAGAGGCCATGCAGGTGGTTGGTGTGACAGAGCAATATGCAGAGGACAGGAAAAATGGAAACAGATGATCCATTGTGGCGACGCCTAATGGGAACAGCCAAAAGAGAGAAGAAGAATTAGAATGAGAATTAGAATTTTAAGGCAAATATTAGGCATTTATTACATTTATTCATTGTTTGAATGCACCTACACTACAGCCCAGTCGATTTTGGTCATCTGCGGCAGTGAAGGATTTAACTATATGATAGATTTTATATGTGGCCCCAAGAAAATTTCTGTTCACTCAGTGCGGTCCTAAGACAATTTCTGTTCACTCAATGCAGCCCCGCAAGCTAAAAGGTTGGACACCCCTGCTATTCACCTATCAAGATGGTTTCAAAGGGATTTTGTGAATAGCTTACATATGCTATGGTATTTACTGAGTTTGGAGGTGCTTGGAATTTAGCCACCACGGTGTCATCTAGAACAGAAAGGTTAGGCTTGGAATAGTTCTTAAAGGTTTTTGGTTTCTCTGGAACCCTGGATTTAATTGTTATTTCAAACAATACTACTTTATGGTCAGATCTGTTGAGCAAGTTCATCACATTAGGTAAGGAGCATTACTCCCCCATGTATGTGAGTACAAGATATAGGATTTTGTATGCTGGGTAGAGAAGGGAAAACTTTTCCAGGATATTGGTATTAACAAAGTTTAGCAATCACTGTGCTTGTATATAAAAAGTGTTGTAGGATTCCCAGTCTATAGGGAGTAGTTGAGATCCCCCATGAAGACTGTATTGGGTCAAACACTGAGGGACTGTAGTACATTGAGATAGGTAATATGGGTTTCCTAGCACATGGAGTGGGACCTATAGGTTGTAAGGATATTGTACAAGGCCCTGTTTATGGTGAGTTGCACACATATGAGTTCCAGTGGATCATACACTTTAACTACATTGAATGTGAGGTTGTTTTTAAAATAAACTGAGACTCCTCCACCATTCATTTTCTCCTGTGCAGTAGCTGGTCTAAAGCTGTGAAAGGCATTACAGGCTTGTACTGCTGAGGTACTCTCCATGACACCATATCTCCATTACTACATGGATGTCCATACTGTCCATGGAGATGAAGGCTTGGAAGGAGTGGAGTTTCTTGCCAAGATTTCTAGCATTGAGTAGTACCATCTTGAGATATTCCTTTGTAAGTTTAGTTAAGTCAGGAGGTTTATCAGTTTGGTATTGCCTAAAAAAGGCACTATGGTGGTGGAAATGGTCTTTGCAAACATCCAAAAGCCTAGAGGGGATAAGTGCAGAACATTCCTGACAAAACAGCATGGTCAATCAATCATGTCCTCCCAGACTGTCAAATACTGTACCTCCTTTGACTGACACCAGAAAATAAGCCAATTGCTAAAATCAATAATTTTCTGTTGGTAATGTGTCATCATCCTTGGAGAAGGTAGCATGCTGCTCAGTGCTAGCCTCGTACCTGCCTGAGACACATAATCAGCCAGCTCAATCATGTCTCACTCCATATGATCAAGAGAGGTACATCTCAGGTCATTAACACCCACATGGACTATGACAGAATCATATTAATACTGCTAGGTGCCACTGCATGGAAAGTAGCAATTCTAACTAAAGACTGTAGAAAGGTCAAAAAGCGTGGATGTTCAACACATAAACATTTAATTAATACATCTTTGACAATCACAGTGTGAAAAACAAGTGCTAAAACAGTTGATATGGTAATTTAAATGTTAGCTTATCTAGAATTTACCAGAAACCAGCAACACTCTTCTTTTGAAATGGTTGCCAGACGTTGACAAATGCCTCATAGCTTGTAAGTTATGAGCCAAGTGTTGTGCAACTGCAACACTTAAATAGCTGTGCAAATTTGATTAAAGAAAAAAAAAACACAAACAAGGCTATGTGGCCAATCAAAAACAGCACACTCTTCTTTTTCTTACACAGTCCTGGGCCAGAAAATGACCCAGGTCCCCTCTACTCTCACTAAAGTGGAACCTAGGCAGTTCTAACTAAAGACTGTAAAAAAGGTAAAACAATGCAGATATTCAACACAGAAAGACTCAATTAATGCAGTGAAAGACAAGTGCCAAAGCAGTGGATGCTAATGTAAATCTTAGCTTTTGTAGAGTTTAGCAGAGACCAGCAACACTCTTCATCTCAAGTAGAGTGGTCATCAGACGTCGCCAAATGCCACTGGCACAGAGATTTACATTTTAAATGAACCACCCCTCTGTCTAATCATAGAAAAGCACAGTAGGACTTACAGCAGTGATTCCCAGCTCTTAAATGCATAGCTATCCTCTCCTTCAAAAAGAGTATAGACCACAAACCTGTCTAATGTAAAATAACTGGCTTAGAGCAGAGACACTTTAGAATAACAGGCACAATAAATCTTCTACAGCAATTCCCAGCTCAGAAGGGTGGAGTCTATCCACTCCTCCCACAAGAGTGTAGACCAGAAGCCTTTTTGATGTTAAATAACTGGTTTGGAACCGAAGTGCTTAAACCAGAAGAAAGACACTTTTAAGATTAACAGAAACAGTAAGCCTTCAGGATTCAAAGATGGCTGCCATGCTGTAAACACTGCTAAACTGCAGCTCTTCAATTAACCCGAAGAAAATCTCTGATCTGAGTGGGTATCAGGAGGTTTAAACATCAAATTGACGATAAAAAGTTGCATTTATACTTACCTAATCTAAAATCAGTTAAAAAAGTGGGGGGGGGAAGTATTTATCCATCAGGATTACAATTGATTACTTTGCTCTGAAGAGAGAAACAAACAAATGACCGTGTGCTTTCTTTATTCTGCCTTTCTGCTTGGGGAAAGAAAAATCTTGCAACAAGGAAGAACCATGGAAACAACTACTACTAAGACAAAGTTGTCAGAACTACAGTCGCCAGTAAAGGATGGAACTGCGAAAAAACAAAGGACTACTAGACAGCAGGAACAACAGAAACCAGAAACTAGATCCAGGAATGATCAGCCACTAAACATGGAGGATATCAAACACGCTTTACTACCTATACAGGAAGCTCTAAAGGACTTGACCTCACAAATACAAACATTTGGAGTTTTATGCAATCAATTGCTTCAGAGAATGGACAAAACTGAGACCAGAATTTCTGAAATAGAGCACAAAATGACATGCTGGAGAAAAAATCAAAGGTATGTGATGTGGATGTACAAGCCATGCAAAATAAACTTATTGATTTAGAAGCAAGGTCTAAAAGAAATAATATTATTATAAGAGGAATCCCTGAAAACATCCAGTATGCAGAGCTAATACCAGCCATAACACAAATATTTGAAATCCTGTTAAATGATGCTGATGGGGTGAAACAGATTGTAATAGAAAGGGCACACAGAGCGCTGAGAGAGGTACAAGCTTCTACAATGCCTAGACCTGTATATGTTAAGATATTGAACTTTCAAGATGTTAGCAAAATACTGTTGACTGCAAAAAATTCCAAAGACATGCATCTGGAGCGTTTCTCCCCGGGCCTCCGCTGAAAACAGGCTCTGTGGAACCTAGTCGGACATTCCCAGTCAACAAATGTTAAATAAATAAATAAATAAAATAAAAAAAAAATAGTGGCTATGTTATGTGGAAAAATGTTAAAATATTTCTGGCTCAAGATTTACCATTACAAGTAAGGCAGGCTAGACAGTCTTTATCTGCTTACTGTAAATTTCTGATTGATAAACAAATTAAATTCCAGATGAAATACACCAATATGCTTACATTTATGGTGGATGGCACTAAATATTCTGTTTCCAATAAAAATCAGGCAAAAGAAGTGTTTCTGAAAGTTTTTAAAGTTCTACCTGCATCAGAGGGCTGAAAAGAACTTCCATTGAGACTGGCATGTTCCTGTAGTCAGATCCAGCATGTATTTTACCTCAAGGCTTTTCTAATCCTTTGTTTCTTCACTAAACTGTTCAGGCCTCTGAAAAAGCAATAAAACTGTTTGTTTATGCTAATCTGAGGGTCTGCTGTCTGGTTTCCAGACTTTTATGACCTCCAAGGTCTATTTCCATTGTGTGGTAAACAGGAAATGCCTGGATTTCAACTGAGTGTCGATTTGGATGTAACACTTCCTGTGGTCCTGCTGTGGAAGAGGTCCCCCGTCATGAGTATTTCTGATGGTTTCCTGGCTTGAGAAGACAAAGAGAACTGAAAATAATATGTTAATGTTCTTTTTATAATGAAATAACATTACAGTATGTACATAAAGCACATAATAACATGTACTTTTACTATTTTTTTCTTCTTTTATAGGTGTGAACCAAAATTGTTTTTTTACTATATGCAGTGAGTGGCAGGCACTGTGTAGGGTACAGATTTAAAATGTAGGATGCATTTTTTTTTTCTCTCTCTCTCCTCTCTTCTGTAAAAAGTTTATGTAGATAATGATTGCAACAAAACAGATACTTAAGGTAGGATAAAATAAGTACCCAATCTACTAAAACTTTCCTTTACACAGTAATAACCTTAGAAATGAGATTTGTTTAACTAATAGTTAAACCAAAGCTGTAGTTAAGTAGCGGTGTTTGGTAGGGAATGTGTAGTTTAGACTTTGATGTAGATATGCTAGAATATATAGGTTGTAAGTTTAGGAAATGTTTTAAATGTTATTACCTGAAGTTTTTCAATGTGTTGGTGTGTTTAACCTTGTTTATATTTTCTCTTATACAAGACCTATATAAATCCTGGTCCAGGGGTAAAGTGGGTAAGCACTGGTTAGGGACAGGATGTAGGAAATGCTTCCAGATTATATATAGTGTACAGTTAATACATGTCAATTTGATAATTCCCCTCTTATATTGTTATTTGATACCAAGACCTGCGAATGTGGGAGTTGAATTCATGGAACGTTAAAGGGCTCCAGAACTTGAAGAAGAGAAAGCTGTTGCTACACATATTATTACAGGACAAAGCACTGTTTGTATTTCTACAGGAAACACATTTGATGAATGAACAATGGAATGATATTAGAAAAAAAGAACTGGATTACAGAGCTAGTGACATCAGAAGGTAAGACAAACAGTGCGGGAGTGGCTATAATTATCAAAACCCAATACAAAGATAGGATTTTAGACTCCAAAGTGGATCCAAATGGCCGATGGTGTTATGTGATTTTATCGGATAATGCATTTGATAAACCTATCCTACTTTTGAATATATATGCCCCATGTAATGATCAACACAGTTTCATAGCATCATTATATCCAATATTAACACAATATGATGGTTATTATTTTGTTGTGAGTGGGGACTGAAATACCTATCAAAATCCAAAGTTGGATAGGTCTTGTCCACAAAGAGCATTTAATAAGCAGGCCGGGATAGCATTAAATGATTTTAAGGAAGATTTTCAATTATATGACCCCTTTTCTTATTCACAAGATATTAATAATGCAAATAAATACACCTTCTATTCTCCATGCCACAAAATGTGGGCTAGAATACATTACTTTTTGTTATCTAAAGCACTAACGAATTTAGAACCAGTGGTGGTTATACATACTCGTCATCTATCAGATCACTCAAAAATTTCATTAAAATTTTCTAAAGATTTAAAAGACACAAGAAGGCATAGGGGTTATAATTGGTCACTCAACCCAAATCTTTTAAGTAAAAAAGAGATAGCAGACGGAATTATAAAATATTTGAAAGAATTTACAGATAGCTTGAAGCTCCAAAAACATACTCCTGACATTGAATGGGTGACAGCTAAAGCTCATATTAGAGGATTTCTTATACAAAAAGCCTCATATTATAAGAAAATTCATAATAGTGATATTCAAAAACTAGAAATAAGAATAAAACAACTTGATAATGAGCTGATTCAGAATTTTAACGCTCAAACTGAGGAGGAAATGTTGAAGCTTCAAAGGGATCTCTTTTTGCTTCATAATAATAAATTAACACTTCAAGAACATAGGTGTTTAGTGAAATATGCTAATAATGTTCAAATACCATCAAAAGCACTGGCAAGAATTATAAATCAATCAAAAACAACTGGATATATTTCGGAAATACAGTATAACGACGCAATATATTATAAAACTGAGGATATTGTTGATGTTTTTGGGAAAATCTATACTAAGGTGTATGAGGGGCAAACTGATAGGTCTCTACATAACCAGAATAAAAGTTTTCTGCAAAAAATTAACTTTCCAAAATTAGAAGAGAGCCTGCAAAGTGACCTGATTAAACCTATTTCTAAAGAAGAAATAGTATATACAATTCAACATATGAAAGCACATAAGTCGCCAGGGCCTGATGGTAATACAGCTGAATTTTACAAAGAGTTTGCTGATAGTTTGGGAAAAGAATTGTCTCATGTATTTAATTATATAACTAAAAATAAAATTAGTGACCCCCACCTCAATGCGTCAAAAACAATTTTCATACATAAAACCAATTCAGATCCCCTTAACCCAGATAACTACAGACCAATAGCACTAATGAATGTGGATATGAAAATTTTAACATCAATTATAGCATCGAGACTAAAAAAGGTTTTGATATATCTAATTTCTAAGGAACAAGCTGGATTTATGGCAACTAGACAAACTAGCGATAACACACTTACACTGCATAATATGATGACGTATGCTAAACAAAAAAACTTTAATATCTATGCTCTTATAATAGATGCCCAGAAAGCATTTGATAGAGTAGACATAAAGTTTTTGTTTGATGTGTTACCCTATTTTAACTTGCCCCAAGAATTCATTCAGATACTACAAATATTATATAGTAATCCATACACTACGCTATACATCAATTGGACTTATTCTAACAGAATACAGATTAAAAATGGTACTCCTCAGGGTTGTCCCATGTCCCCCTTATTGTTTAACCTATATCTAGAACCCCTATTTTTATATAACAAGCAAAATTTGTATCATAATGCACCAATAATTTATAGGAATAAAATATTAATGTCAGCATTCGCCGATGATCTTATTATTTATTGTACAACCCCAATTTCGGACAGTGAAAAGATATTAAAGCTCATAAACGAATTTTCGGTAGTTTCTAATTATAAAATTAACTTACAGAAAATTAATATCTTCCCGTTAAGAACCCCAAAACCTTTTTCATTAATGGCCCTGATGGGGAAGTTAACATGTAAAGAAAATATTAAATATTTGGGTATCAACTTCTCTATGGATAATAAGGACTTTTATAACAATAATGTTAAACGAGTATGGGAACACATAATAGCTGATTGTGACAGATGGAAGAATTTAAAACTACCGGTATTAGCAAAAGTATCAATAGTGAAAATGAATATACTACCACAAATGTTATACATATTTAGGTCTGCCCAATTATCAATTTCAAAAACAGTTTTTAAACAAATGCATAAAGATCTAGCTAAATTTATCTGGAACCCAAAAAGAACTAGAATATCTTATGAGAAATTAATGACCCCTAAAACAAGAGGGGGACTTGAACTACCAAACTTTGAAGCATATTATTTGATTGTAAACGCTAATCAAATTTTAAGAATTGCTAATTATGATGTAACGAATACAAAATGGATACCAACTTGGGTGGTCTTGAATCATAAGCATATTTTGGATAGGAAAATAAATCCTAAAGCATTACCCTTTATGGACAAAATTAGTCTGATAAAATATGGGGTCATGGACCACATAATAACCTGTGTCTCATCTTTGCAAACTTTATTTCAGTCCGTAGATTTATTGCAATATATGATGGCTCTTCAACCTTTCCACAGGAATCCTAATTTTAAACTAAATAATCAGCTGATCGATCTCAGCAAATTTCCATTAATAGTTAATCTGACTCTATTTGATGTTTTTAATAAACTTGACTTATCGGCTTTTCAAATTAGACAGGAAATGAATCTACCTAGAAGTTACATTGTTATAATGAGACAAGTTAAAGAACTTGCCTTGAGCTATTTTAGGAACTTTAAACCTGCAGCCAGATTTGTGGATAAGTGCTCTGAATTGTGGCAAGCTATCCAACAAGACACTAAATTTATAGCAACCGCATACAAATTAATTAAGGATTTGAAATTTCAGGACAAAATTTTGCTTTCAGAGTATTGGGTAAACAAAGTAACAGTAACAGACAATCAGATATTAAAAGCAATTGATATAACTAGGAAATCAGTTTCTTTTCAAAACTGATGTACACGCAATTGATGATTTGGAACAATGCATATTACACACATCTTAGATTACATAAATTTAACCCTAGGAATTCTCCAATTTGTCCATACTGTGCAGATCAAACAGCGGATCTTCTTCATATGTTCTGGAGTTGTAAATGCGTATATAAACTTTGGAACTCTCTTAAAGTACAACTGCAAAAGATGGGTTATCAAAGTTCTACACTGTCATGGGAATTTATGATTCTACACATTCCTCCAAGAGAGCTTTCCAGATCGCAAACTATTATTTGTATGAATATTTTTTGCTGATGAAACTCTATATAGCCACAAATTGGCTAGAACCACATAAGACATCATGGAATAATTTTAAGCTTGTGGCTATAAAACATATACTAGCACATAAATTACTTCTGAAACAAACTAACAAAAATATTAATAACCCGAAAATATGGGAAAAGGTCTTCAATATTATATTAGCATGATACTGATTTTAGGAATATATTAAATATAGGAAGCATTTCATGTAGATATTGTATAAATGGTTTGTAGTAGTTATAGTGTATTATGTGTGTGATGTTTATTGTATTTTTGTAATGTTTTTGGAAAATATATTTCAATAAAAATTTATTATGGAAAAAAAAAAGAAACAGTAAGCCTTCAAACAGTAATTCCCAGCTCAGAAGGGTGTAACCTTTCTCTGCTGACACAAGAGTATAGACCACAAACCTTCCTAATGCCTGATAACTATTTTGGAGTCCAAGTGCTTAAATCAGAGGTAAGATGCATAGAATAACAGTGGCAATGTAACAAACAGTAATAAATGCTGAAGATAAAGTGCAACTGAACAGCTTAGGAATGTGCAGCAAAAAGCTAAATAAAGTAGGAATATGCACAAATGCAGTAAAAGCAGCTGAACAAAGTGCATTTTTATTTTCACAGTATGTAGGAAGGTAGAAAACTGGAGATAGTTCAAGTTTAACAGACTGGTGGAGGGACTGAGGCAGAGTGCTTGTGCAAACATGATGCGGCCACCTCCGCTATTAATTATGTCAGGAAGTACTGATCTGCATCAATGTTAGTTAATGACAATTCAGAAACATGTAAATTAGCAGATAATGAGATATTTTCTCTTTGCAGCTAATTTGACTGTGAATCGCAGAATATCAAAGCACAGAAACTGGGCCTTTTTATTGCAGCCCTTAACATGACTGATGGTGTTATTTATTAATTCCTGGTTATGTATTTTCATATATATATATATATATATATATATATATATATATGTATATATATATATATATATATGTATATATATATATATATTGTTTGTCTTTTGTCTTTTTCCGGTAAGGGGTCACCACAGTGGAACTCCGGTCCGCTAATGATTGGCAGTTGATTTTTATGAAACTCCAAGGTGCCAGCTCAATGCCCAACCTTCAATGAAGGCACGCCCATTTACGCACGCATGTCTTTCGAATGCTATCCAACTGCGTTGAGGACATGAAGACTCCACACAGAAGGCACTCCCAAGCCCAGCTGAGAATTGAACGGAAGAACCTCTTGCTGTGAGGTAACAACGCTCCTGCCGTACCACCACAGCACCTTTCATATAGATATATATATGTATATATATATATATATATATATATATATATATATATATATATATATACACATATATATATATATATATATATATACATATATCTCAATGTTTCTTCGATCTTCCTTTTATTTCATATTCCTTTTATAGTTTCAACATTTTCTCTTATTCTTTGCTGCTGTGTATGCTTATCACATCACATGCAACTATTTTTATCTTCTGACTTTTCTGTAAAAATTCTGCCTGCTACCTCCTTATTTATTTCCACAACTTGTCTTATTTTTTCATATATTCCATATTGTATCACTTCAGTAATTATTTAACAAAGCATTTCCAGCATAATTGTAGTAATGTATTTTAACAGGATCATAGGATCATAGGAAGTTATTAGAATAATGGCTTTAGGGCCCTTACAAACCTAGCCAAGTTCTACCCTTAATTCAGTGATCAGCACCAATTGCCCCTGTCCAAGATGGACACAGGTGGAACCCCCAGGGTGAACTTACAGTTACCCATCCAATTGTCCAGATTATGTTTGTAGAGGGCCAGTGTGGTGCTCCATTTGACATGAAGTGGGAGTTCATTCCAAAGGTGAGGTAACCACTGGGAGACAAATCTGTCCCTCCAGCAGGTTCTTTTACTTTCATATTCCATATTAGTTAATGCAATAGGTCACTAGTTTTTAATATCTTCTCTATTTCACATTTCTTGTATATATAATTTATAGCTTCTTCACACATTTCTTTATTGTTTTATTCTTTCCTACAACCATTCATTCATATTTTTACAATCTCAGTTTATTCCCCACTTAAGCCTTTATAAAAACCATATCCCATTCCACTCAGTCCTAGTTCTCTGTTCTCCTGCACTTCCTGAAATATTTTTTAACTTCTTCTATAGTAATTTCCTTTTATAATTCCTTAATGTTTGTCCCGATCAACTGATACATGTTCCTCTCCTTACTCCCCTTTCCTTTCAAGTACATATGCTATTATAGCTTTCATAATATTTTCTTGTTTCTTATATGCCTCATTCTTCCTTTATCCTTTCTTACTTTCCTCCAAAATGACATTACTTTTTTTTTACATTGAAAAACAAACTCTGCATATCCACCCTCAGTTTTATTTTTATACATTTGTCTCATATATCACCATTTCTTTCCCAACTATTTATCTTTCGTCCTTCCTTTCCTAATATGTCCTCAAAATTGGAAATGCCTTTCTTATATTCCTCTTTTTCCTTTGCAGTCATGACATATTTTCCTATATTTTAATTATACATTATCCACCATTCTGACCAGGAAATACAGAATGGTGTCACTGACATATGGCCTTCCCATAGCTTGCTCTTTTTTAAATAAATATCTTATTTGAACTGTTTATCTCATTAATATCTTAAAAACATTTCATTCTTTAATCACTTATTCATTATCTCCACTTCTTACACACAATACCTCATGAACTATAATTTATACTTTTCTTACCCCTGAAGTTTAATTATTCCATCAGATATCTATGCATATTCTGTTTCTGTTAGTTTACCTTTACAAAACCGAATCACAGTGGCGCGATTGCTTATATGAGCAAATCGTAACCACGAAAGTCAGAACAGCGACGATTCCATATGCTCGAAAATCAGCAAATCGAAAAGCAGATTTGCTGATTTTCGAACATAAATATCAAAAGAAAAAAAAAAGAAGTGTAAAGTGGTGGGGGGGGGGCAAGACCCCCTGCACCCACCCCCACTTTAATGTTCTAACTCTGAGATCACACTACAGTGGGGAAAGGGACCATTTTCCGATCCCCACTATAGTGCAATCCACCCCACAATGTCGAATGTGCAATGAGCGAATGTCCCTGTGCATTCGTTCATTACACATTTGAACCTTTTTCCATTTGGCGTTTGCAAACTTTGCAAATGGCCTTTCGGACAATTGCTGTTCACCCGTGTGCAATATGCACACATGAAGATAAACTGTTTCTGTTTCTTTTTTCTTCTTCCCTGTTTAATATCCAATCTGCCTTTCTTTCCCTGTTAGTAATTCTCCATTATGTCATTATCTTTCAGCAAGTTTATTATCTTGATATATCTTACCAGACCATTTTCATACATTGCAATGAAAGTTCACTATTACTACAATTTTTAACTTTACAGTATCATGTTTTCATTTCCTCAGACAATTTTGTTCTCCATATTATGCTAGTATATGCATATGCAAGTACTGACTCAATGGCTATTATTAATTCTTATGTCACTTATCACCATTCTACAATTACGTCAGCAGCTTTAACTTTCCCATTTCTTTAATAATATTGCATTCTCAGAACATGGATCTTTTCCAGACTCCAAAATATCAGTATCTCCTATGGCCATTTTAATTATTCTTTCTATGCTTTTTCTATTTATCATTCATCCTCTTAACAAATGCTTGTATCTCCTAATACTGTCTAAGCCTTCTGACTTTGTTTTTTCTATGCCATTAATATTTAATTGTATATTTAAAAAGACATCCTCTACTTTTATTTACAACATTCTTTAACCCTATTAATTATTTAAATTTCTATACTCTATTTCCAATAGAATTCCTGCCATCTTATTTTTTTCATTTTTGTTCCTCGCTCATTAGTCATTTTCTATTGACATATATCTACAAATGTTTCCATTCTTCATCATTTCTGACTTCTTCTGTTACATTATTTCCACACTTGTCTTTAGATATCGCACAATTAACATAATCAGCATTTTCAGATATTTCAGTAGTATTTTCCCCTTATCCTCCTCCCTCTTCCCCTTAGGCCTTTCTTCTTCAGTTTTTTTTCATTTGTTGAGACCAACCATAGATGCTCTTCAGTGCCAAATTATCTACATATTAATTTACTGCCTTTAATAGAACGACTCAGTTAAAAACACAGTGAGCAGAAACAGTCTTTTCACAGACCCTAGAACTGTCTTTCCGTTAAAATTTTTAAACTTGGAAAATACAGTACATGTCATTGTTTAACACACTTATTTATACACACTTCCCAAGCATCATTCTATAAATGTCTTTCATCAGTCTGTTTTTATGTTAAGTTGTGACATAATCAAACTTTTTTCTATTTCATTTTCAGAAACTTCTTCCGTCCTGAAGTGCACAAATATTTTTTTCTGAATATTCATCACTGTTAAATAATACTTCCACAGAAAGCAAACTTATTTCTTATGACATGGCCTGAGAAGACTTTTAGTCAAAATAAAAGTTTCAGAGGTAATTTTGCCAAATAATATAAAACCACAGTAAATGACGGATAATGACAAAAAACACCAGCCTGTAAACCAAAAAAGATTTATTTATCTCTCTCTCGCTCTGACATCTCGGCTACACAAGCCTTCAAGAAGTGCTCCTTGAAGGCTTGTGTAGCTGAGACATCAGAGTGAGAGAGGGAGAAATAAATCATTTTTGGTTTACTGGCTGGTGTTTTTTGTAATTTTGCCAAATGTTTCAGAGCTCAACTGCATTAAGACTCTCCCCCAGATTTACTAATCTTTCGTGCAGGACTAGTTTAGTTCTGCACGGAAGCGGCCGTTTAGGAGCAGGATGGCAGCGTGCTATGCATATTAATGAGGCGCGCTGCTTGAGCTCCTAAGGGCGTGTCTGAGAGCAGAGCTCTCAGAATATATACCGCAATGGAGAACAGCAGAAAGGCCTAAGAAATGAGCGAGACCACTCATAGCTGTCTGCATATCCCCAGCAACATTCTCCCATATGTACAACAGCAATAGCAAATACAATTAAATGAACAAACCCTTTTTCTTTTTTCTTTTAAAATCTGATTAAAGCTAACCATAGGTGCACATGTGTGTCCATCGCTTAGCTATAATTAATACAGCTTAAATGGTTGAAGAGGACAACAAGGAAGATATATGCAAATGAAGCAGCATAGCAATAGTGTAGTGTGCAGAGCATTCACCTTACGAGCAGGCATTCCCGGTTCGTGTCCCACTGCAGCACATTCCATTTTCCATGGCAAAGCAAGTTATGACCAATATTTTTGTTGCATCACCCACTAAATAACATATATTTGTGAACTGGAGTACTGCACTAAATGCACAGGTGAGGTGTCAATGTCATAGTGAATAAAGCACTAGTAAGCAAGTTTAAGCACCAATAAGCAGTAGTAAGCATATTTAAGCACTAGTAAACGGGTTTAAGCCCATTTGTGTGGGGATAAGCAATGCCTACACAGGTTAAGCAATTGAAAAGCTGAGTATAAGAACCTGCAACCGGAAATTAGCAGTGCTTACCTCTGCGCAAACCCGCTTACAACTGCTTAAAAGTGCCTTAATCACACTGTATCCAAATGGCCCTTGTTCTGCTCAGAAACAAAATAAACAGCCTCTGCAAGGCTCAAACCCAGAACCCTGCACACCACAGCCAAACTGCTACAACTCAGTACAGGCATAATTTTCAAATGTAGGTGCTTAGGATTTCCCTTTCTCTTCCCCCCTTGGCTGACCTGATGTGACTCATAATTTACCTCCACTAGCATACTGCAGCTGCTGCATAACGGTGTCTACAGGATTGCAATTTGGCTACCACTCTCTCAACAAAAACTGTTTTTCTCCCAGCAATTAAAAAGATTACTTCCACTAGCATACTGCAGCTGCTGCATAATGGTGTCTACAGGATTGCAATTTGGCTACCACTCTCTCAAAAAAAACTGTTTTTCTCCCAGCAATTAAACAGAGTAGGTTACACATATAAAAATATTTGTTAAGATTACTCTTACAGTCCTGTGAAACTATTGAGACACTAATTTGGTCAGCCATAGGGCTCTTTTCTACTTGAGTGTTTACCTCCTTCCCCTGTAACTAAAGTACACTGACTCTTACATTAGTGTCTCTGACCCTAATTTTTACAGGAATACCTTGTACCTTTCTGGCTTTCTACACAGACATAGATTTCCTGTATCAAAGTTTTACTTGTCTGACATTGAACAAGTAACCCTTGTAAAAATCCTCAAAAATGTATACTGTTGGTCTGCCTTTCCTGCTAAACATAAATAACATTAAGTGATGAGTGCAGGTTTTTGGCCCTTACATTAAACTTACCTCTGGTGTGGTGTCTTGAGTCAATCAAGGTCCCCCTCTAACCACTCCTACTGCCTTCTCTCTTCCCCACCCCCATTTTTCCTCAAACATGTTAAACTGCTACAACAGTAATTTCACCCTGCACTCCCTCACATAGCCTAGAAAATTATACCCTGCAGCTATTATTTTATCCTGCAAGTGTATAACCTATAGATTAAAAATAGCCTAAACATTTGGTGTAAAAAGAAACAAATCTAAATACAACCAAACGTTACCTTAACATACCATAAGCCCAGGGAAATACTTGGAGTCAGTGTTAGCCCCACTCTGCTCACCCTTGCTGTGCTTGGGCTCACTCTGCTCCCCTCCCTGCCCCCAATTTCCACCTGCCCCCACTACTCCTACCTTTAAACTATGCTCAGCCACTCCCCTCATACTAAGATCCAATCATTGAACAGCCCTCCCCCACACCCATTTTTCTTCTCTTCCATTCTTCCACACCCTGTTAGCACAATCAACCATCAAATTTGGCCCACCCCCCTAGCAAAATGCAAACAAGTAAAAAAATACTAATTACCCTAATGCCTACACTGTTTCTATTTTACCGTCTTACTGCCTACGAACAAATACTTGACCATGGTATTTACTACCCACAAGGTCAAACAGACACCCATGACTACACACATAATACCAAACACTGTGCCATCCCAGCAAACTGAATATATGACCCTCAATAATATATCAACCCTGTAAAACCACAAAACACAATCCTAAAGACAAAGACTATATAAAACTAATAAACAAACTCCTAAAGCTTTGACTATCCTGTCACTATAACCTTATAACACACGGGGATATTCATCCCAGCCCTGGCCTACCCACTCCCAATAACCTCCACTCTGCTACCACAACCCCCACAGTCAAGCTACCCCTTTTAACTCCCACTAATTCCCTCCTAGCATTTCACCTAAGTATTAGAAGTATTAAAAATAAGATTCCCAACCTACATGCCCTCCTAGCAACCCATTCCCCGGACATTATGTGTCTTACTGAAACCTGGCTAAAACCTAGTACTATTAACAATGAGATACTACCCCCAGGATATAATATACACCGGTTAGACTGTGCTACTAAGAAAGGAGGTGGGATAGCAGTCCTTTACAAAAACACTCTAACTGTTAATAGAGACACCATTCAACCACCCCAATTCAACAATGCTGAACTCCTCATA
Organism: Protopterus annectens; assembly: GCF_019279795.1. Lineage (NCBI taxonomy): Eukaryota > Metazoa > Chordata > Ceratodontiformes > Protopteridae > Protopterus > Protopterus annectens. The sequence goes on along the minus strand of NC_056745.1, from coordinate 828,084,440 downwards.
ACCAAATTACAGATTAACCAGTACAAATGTTTAAACATCATCTGTGGATACATTCCACCAGGCAACAACTTAAATACCCTAGAGGTTATCCTGTACTGGTTATCCACTACTTATCTCCAAGAAACCATAGTTTTTGGTGACTTTAACACCGACTGGCACCCCTGCTCCTTTAAAGCCCCCCTCACTCCTATAAACTTATTTGAGCTTAAACAGACCATAACCTCTCCCACTAGGATAAACAAACTGACCCACAGGGAAAGTATCCTGGACTGGATCCTAGTTAACAACCAACCCCAACTGTATACTGCTGGCACTCTCCCTGACAATCTTAGCGACTATTTTCTAACCTATATCATAAAACATAAGGTAGGAAACTCTCACCAGACCAAATATAAAACAGTGATAAACAGAAAAAACCTTGACACTGCAATATTCCTTAATGAACTACAAACAGTTGACTGGTCAAAACTAAAAAAAATCTACCATATCTACCATTAGAAGTGGCTGTAGCTCACTTTAACACTAAATTCCTAAGTATCATTGATTCCCATGCTCCAGCATGTACAATAAAATCTAGATCAAACAAAGCACCATGGCTCACAAAAGAGACCAAATCTAAAATCAAAGCTAGAAACAGAGCTTGGGCCAGCTGGAGAACAACCAAAGCCCCACATGACCATCTAAAATGTCGTCAACTCAGGAATGACACAAAAAATCTCTTTTACTGGATAAAAAAAGCTTCTACCATAATCTCCTAGAAAAACACCAAAACAACCCCCAAAAGTTCTGGGCAGGCTTAAATCAACCACTTCATCTAGGACATTCTACCACCCCAACCCTAGCTAACCATACCCATAGTTCCCCAGAGACCATAGGTAGCAATTATAATAACTTTTTCACTAAAACAATCCAATCCCTAGCAAATCACCTAACCTCCACAAACTTAAACCACCTGCCTAATTTATCCACAAATCACCCCAAATGTAGCCTCCAACCAGTATTCACTAATTTTATCAAAATTCTCTTGAAAAAACTAAAACCTACCAAACTCGCTGCTGACCTCCTCCCTGCAGAGTACCTACAAATAGCTGCAGATGCCATTGCATATCCCATATCTATCCTTATCAACAGAACCTTATCCAAAAATGCTATCCACTCCCTCTGGAAAGTATCCCATGTGATACCACTCCATAAAGGTGGTAGCTCAATAGACATGTCCAACTATAGACTCATTGCCATTCTTTCCCCACTAGCCAAAATAATGGAGAAATGTGTACACAAGCAATTAATGCAATACCTTACACAGAATAACTTACTATCCAACTCCCAGCATGGCTTCAGGCCATACCACAGCACCACATCAGCCCTCCTTTCCTTTACTAATGCCATAAACAACAACAGAAATGACACTAGGCTAACCTCCGCTGTCTTCCTTGACCTATCAAAAGCCTTTGACATGGTCAACCATGAACTTCTCATTCTTTCTCCAAAATCCATTTCCCTCAACACGCACACTATCCAGTGGTTCTAGTCCTACCTAACTGGTAGACAACAGACGGTACTATGGCAGGGCAAACTCTCCAGTCAGCTACCTCTCACACTTCGTGTCCCTCAAAGCTTCATACTAGGCCCACTACTCTTCTCTATTTTTATCAATAATCTTCACACTGCTATCCCTAAAGCTACCTGTATTCAATATGCAGATGATTCCACTCTTATCTGTTCAGCCACTTCCCCATCAGAACCACAAATCTTAACCCAAAATACATTTAACACTATTGAGAAGTGGCTCACCAACCAATGCCTACTACTGAACCCCAATAAAACTAAACATCTTCTCTTCACCCCCACTAATAGATCTGCCACACTTTCATTCTCTGTCACATCTAATAATGGCATCACTATCTCCCCAGATCAACACACTAAACTTCTAGGGGTTATCATAGACAATAATCTCAAATTTGACCTACAGGTCAACAAAACCATACAGACCATCAATAAGAAGCTTGGATCACTGTATAGAAACAAGACACTCTTAACCCCACTGGCTAGGACTGAAATCGCCCAATCACACCTACTCTCTACTCTTTTATATGTCTCACCTGTACTCTCAAACCTCAGTAAAACTGAACTAAGTAAAATGTCCCATACCTACAACCATATTGCCAGATTCACCACTGGCTCCACCTATAGAACTCATCACTGCCAGAACCTGAAACAACTAAAATGGCTAGAACTGCCCAGTTTAATTCAATTCAATCAACTCTTAATAGCGCACTAAGTTCTATACTACCCTAAAGATACCCCCTCTCTTATAAATATTATTAAGCCATATAGCAACCTGAGATCCCTACGGTCAGCCGAAACATTACTGGTCCAAACCCACAAAGTTAATAACTCAGCTGGTGAATCCCTGTTCAGCAACTTTGTTGGTAAAACCTGGAAGGCCTTGCCAAACTATATAACCCTACAATCCTCCAAAAGTCTCTTAAAAAAAAAAAAAAAACTCAAACAATATCTCAAACTGATCTGGCTATGCCCATGTACCAACCCAGATTAAGTTATAAAACAATAGCATAATCAGTAATTCTCATAGCATAATCAGTAATTATCATAACATCTAACTACATCACCATGCTATGTATCCAATCTTACTTATAATTGTGTCTGTCCATGAGAACTGTGAGTCCCTATTAGGGAACATTACTAAACCAATGTATATAAGATATATTACCACTTTGTTTTTATATATTCTAATTGTTTTCTAACTTCTTGTGTAACCTTTGTATGGCTGTCCATGAGAACTGTGAGTCCCTACTAGGGAAGACTTCTAAACCAATGTACATAAGACATATGACCACTTTTTTTTATATATTCTAATTGTTTTCTAACTTCTTGTGTAACCTTTTGTATGTTTGACTATGTGGAGCATTTCTCCCTGGGCCTCTGCTGAAAATGGACATGTATCCAGTCGGACTATCCCTGTAAACAAATGTAAAATAAAAAATAAAAGTAAATAAATTTACCACTAAGCCATGTCAGATATACATAACCCTGATGCTTTCACAAACATATCATCCAGCCCAGTCATTCAACAGTACAGGGAATGTATTTCAACATGTAGATGTATGTGTGTGTGTGTGTGTGTGAGTGTGTGTGTGTGTGTGTGTGTGTGTGTGTGTGTGTGTGTGTGTGTGAGTGTGTATATATATTTATATCTCAATAGATATAACATATCTATATATGTAGATATAGATATAATATATATAAATATATATATATATATATATATATATATATATATATATATATATATTTACATATATACATACAAATGCATACATCTATAGATATATATGTCAACATCTATATGTATATATATATATATATATATATATATATATATATATATATATAGCAAAGTTAAATATATGTAAGCAGATATATATATCTATATAGGTATATATGGACATACATCTGTAGATAATAATGGGAACATAACATAAACATATATGACCACATACACCATTACTGGGGTTGAGAGGCCCCAAGCAACATATGTCTTGTACAAATAGGTACCCCCCCCCCATACAGTCAAACATGTCTGCCCTGCAATACAGTACCAACTGTTGCAGATCCCATTCCCAGGATCTGAAATGACATGGGCACAAGATGTTAACAGTACTCCATCCCACCTGTATGATGTCAGGCTGGTATCAGTAACATATTATGCAGTACAGTCTGGCTCCCATAGGGAATGTACAATTTGGAAGCAATCAACAATCAACATCCCTAGGATACATATACACAGACACATGTATGCAGATACAGATATGTATGTAATTACACATACATACGCAGAGATATGTATAGTAAGATACATATGTAGAAGGTGCACACAATATGGAACAGCCACTATGCCTACAGTTACCACATTACCAACTGGACACTGTATGAGCCACCCATACAAATGACAATAATTGCCTGTAACATATACCTACAGAGAGGTCAAATGATATAACACCACATACAGGTTTGCATAAATGGGAAAGCTTTATTTGTGTACTATTACAGTTGTATATGCCATGTCATATAGCTGTTTAGACAAGGGCATCCATATAAACTGAGTAATGCAACTGTGAAACAGTTATACTAATACAGTAGTCTGGAAAGGTTTACAAATGTTGCTGTCCAGGTGTTAGAAAAATATGTATTAATGTATATGTTTAGTGCTTATTAGAAGCTAAAAGGGTTAACACATTTCATTCTATTTTATGTACAGCTTAATTCTGTATGAAATTATAAGATGCTTTTCAAACTGCAGTATGCTTTCTGAAATTGCAAGATGCTCTCTGACCTAGTATTTGCTAGCACAGCAAAATTCATGTTTATGCTTTTTGGAAATTTACTGAGAAGCAGGTGATTATCTGCTAGGACAGGAAAATAAATGAATAGAACAATACTGTTTTCTATAATGTTATTGAACTTGAACAATCAGCTCTGTTCATGTTATGAGAACATGTACAGCTGCAGAAAAGAAAGATACATCGAACAAAGACTGCTTGAAGAAATGAACTATAATCTGTACTTGCTTTGTGCTCAAATTAGCCATAGTACCTTGAATGGTAACATTGCATAGTGAGAAGCTGTATCTGACCAGTGGTCATCAAGGTCACATTGTTTTTCTTAGGAAGTTTTTTTTAAACTTTATGTGCCAGCAGAAAATCATGGACAAACAGCTGCTATGAAATAATATTGAAAGAACTTGTGATTTATTATGTCAGCTTGGTAGGCAATGTCTTGTAAGAAATGTATAAGAATAGCTTCACTTCCTGATTCTAGTTAGACAAACTCTGTATTAACACGTTTTTGTCTCCTTGCTGCAAGATTAAAGTGCCTTAACCTGAACTTGCCGTGTGTTGAACTTTTTGAAGTTGTTTTTCCTTTGACAGATTGGTCCTTCAGACCGGAAACTCTCACTTCGCCTCAGGTCAGATGGGCCAGGTGGCATGAAACCGTACGGGGAAGAAACCACATCAGTTCTTCTGCTCTGAAAGACCTCTGACTGAATTGTCGTTCAAAAGAGGCCAGACACTTTTCTGATCTGTGACTGGAGGATGAGTTAATGGCTTTCTATCGAACCTGGTGATCAAGCACGGAGGCTCAGGTAAGGTGAGATTTACATTTTTCTGTTTTAGACCAGGGACTTGATTTGAATCATCTGTCAGGAGATTTGTTTTGTACAAGTCAGGGACAGAAAGATTGCAGTCTTGTCATAGATCAGGAAAACAGAATAGGTAAGTCAGTTATTCTAGATAAACTGTGAAACAGAAAAATCATGGTACCACATGAAAATAAGAAGGGTTACGTAACATTTTTAACAGTCAAAATAATATGGGTAATACGTGCACAAAAAGTTCCCAAGACCCACCGCTAACTGAAGATGCAAAATATATGCAATTACAGCGTGCCGACAATGTTAGATACTATATAAAATGGGTTAATAAATATGAATTTGATGGCAAATTAGAAAAATCCTCGCTTATTAAACTTATCAAACAGCTTAAAATTGACGCAAAAGGTCAGGTAAATAAACAACGTCAATTAGGCATTCCTCAGGCACACAGGTGGATTGAGGAAGCAAACCGTAGGGAACAAAAAAGTAATAATTCAAAAGCTATGTTTTTAGATAAAGAAGATAATAATTTGGTAATAGCATCAGCCCCTCTGCCCCCTCCACTTCCCGCACCAGAATATGAAGCAAGTGGACAAGCTGGTCCACCTCTGCTATACCCGGCTGTCACCGCAAAGCCAAGACCATATGTCAGAGATCCCATCGAGACTAGGTCTCGAACACGTAACTTAAGAGGGGATACTGAGTTATATCAAATAAACAAAAATTCACGAGCTATGAGTGAAGAAGAGATATGTCCACTCATAGAAGTACCAAATCCTCAGGCAGGACAGGCAGGACAAGACCCGACTCTCCTAGTATATAGACCGTGGACACCGGAAGACACCCAGAAAGCCACAGAGGGAATTCCCCATCCAAAAGTTAATTTTAGAAAATTCTTAGAAGACTTACAGGGCATGAGGTTAAGTTATCATTTAAATGGAGAAGAAGTAGAAAAAGTAGACAAATCGTAGGTCCAGATTGGCACATGATCAGTGGCAACTGGAATCCCCATGACGCAGAACACAAGCCACTCCCACATAGCAACGCAGAAATGGATAACAGAGTGAAAGGTCTAACAGACCGAATCTTTGAGAAGTGGAAGCCTAGGGCTGACTGGACTTGCATAAATCAATGTATCCAACACGAAGGTGAAACTGTTGATAGATATTATGCTAGATTATTAGAGTGTTTTAATAACCACTGTGGAATGCAGGTACCTGAAGACCAAATACATGATTCCCCGTATGAGCAACAGCTAAAGAATGCATTTTTGAAAGGCAGTATTTTGCCTATAAGCAGCTTTATTACAAAGCACATGGTAGACCATCGTACAAGTAGATTACAGTCACTACTTGAATATGGTAGACATGCCGAAAGGCATTTTAACAGTAAACAGAAAAAGAAAGCCAAAGTGTTTTCTGCAGAAGATGGAGCAGAAGTTTATGTAGTACAGTCTGGAAAAAAGGGCAAGTAAAATGCCCAGGGAAACAAACAATCTGATAAACGATGAGAAGAGTTTGAAGAGAGAAAGAAAAGGGGTGAATGTTTTAAGTGTGGAAAAAAGGGACATTTAGCAAGGGATTGCAAGCAAAACAAGAAGGTAGCCATGGAAGATAAGGAGGGTGAGGACTGACTATATGATAGTCAAGAATCACTAGAAAGGAGTAACCGAGAAAAGGCAAATGCAAATGTGATAGAGGGAGTAAGGGATGTGATAGAAGAAATAGAGGAAGTACAAGAAATCGCAGATGGTGAAGAAAGTGAAATTTTAGACTTAGCATTATTGAGCCTAGAGCTTACCGGAAGTTACACTTCTGGTAGAGGGGAGGGAAGTTAAATTCCTGTGTGACTCAGGGGCTTCACGGACCCTGATACATCCTTCCAAACTACCAGAAAATTCAGAATCACTTGATTACATATTAGTGAAAGCAGCTAATGGACAGCTGTATCGGGAGCCACTCTCCCATAACATAGCAATAACTGACCCTGTTTTCAGGGATGACCCAGAAAAGCAAAATTGTTGTTTCTGCAAAATGCCAAATAAACCTTTTGGGCAGAGATCTTATGCAGATATTTGGCATAGCAGTAGTTCCGACTATGCAGGGTATGGAAGCACAGCGACAAATGGATACTTTTGTGGTGCAACTGGAGGGTGAAACATTTTATTGGTACAGCCAGGACTTAGTCACGCCTGGTCCAGGGGCAGTAACCGAAGAACTGATGAATGTAGCCATCAGTAAGTCCCCCTCCCTTGACACTGATAAACAGCATTTGTTGCACTGTACTCTGTATTATTGTACCACACCAGGACCTGATAAGGAATATGAGCAAGAACTGTTCAAAAACCATGCAAACAGATTAGTGTTATGTAATCTGTACTGGGACACAGAAGGGAACAGTGTAGTTAGCTGTTCATTGCCCCAGGAATTCTTTGCACTCTATAAATCTAATCGATTACCGCATGCTAGTTTAACTAAGGAGAAGAATGTGAAATGGGCAGATCTAGGAGAAAAAGCCACAAAGTGGGAAAAACAGACAGAACTAGAATTGTCAGAATGGGGAGTACAGAAGCAGAAGTTAAATGGGATAACACAGACACACCCAGCTGTACACTTGCAGTCTAGTGAGGACAGCTGATTAGCACTCTTACTAGAAGAGGAAGAAAATGCCTTATGGAGCATACCAGAAACTCTCTGGTTAACAGGGAAGTCAGATGTAGGACTAATTCGTACAACAGGACCAGTTACTATTATGCCAAAATCAGCATTTAGACCTCAAAAGAGACAGTATCCCTTAAGAAAAGATGCAGAAGTAGGAATCAAACCTCTAATAGCAGCTTTGCTTAAGGAAGGAGTACTGGTAGAATCTCCCGATTCACCATGTAACACACCCTTATTTCCTGTCAGGAAAGCAAACGGAGAATGGCGTATGGTCCAAGATTTACAAGCTGTAAATGACGCAGTAATACCTAGAGCACCTACGGTGCCAAATCCACACACCCTATTGAATGATTTGAAGCCTTAACAGAAGTATTTTTCTGTGGTAGATATTAGCAATGCGTTCTTTTCGATACCGATACACCCTGACAGCCAACATTGGTTTGCATTAACATTTCAGGGGAAAAGGTATACATACACGCGACTACCACAGGGGTATTGTGAAAGCCCAACAATATTCACACAAGAGATGGAAAGCAACTTGGTGGGATTTAGCCCACCAATAGGCAGCCAAATTTTACTTCATGTAGACGACATCCTGCTGGCAGCCCCCACCCAGCAAGAATGCAGAGAAGATACCATAGCATTACTACAATTTTAGCCACTCAAGGACATAAAGTAAACAAAAACAAATTGCAGCTTTGGAAAAAAGCAGGTTAAATACCTGGGATATGTAATATTCAAAGAAGGCAGAACATTAGATGAAGATAGGAAAATAGCAATTTTACAAGTGCCCAAACCGACTACCAAGAAGGAAATTATGTCCTTCCTGGGCACGACTAATTTCTGTCGGAGTTGGATTCCAAACTATGCCTTGGAGTCTGCTCCACTGACCAACTTGATATACAAGAAGCCTATGGCAGCACAAGATTTATTACAATGGTCACCAGAAGCAAAATCAGCTTTCTGCAAACTGAAACAATTGATAGCATCCTCATTAGTTTTAGGATTACCAAACTATCATAAACGTTTTTTTCAAATTGTAGATTGCAAGCAAGGTTATATGACATCAGTGTTAACACAGCAACATGGGGATAAGCAATGCCCCATAGCTTACTATTCATCACAGCTGGACCCAGTGGCGCGATCCCTGCACCACTATGTTCAAGCAGTAGTTGCAGCTGCAATGGCAGTACAGGCTTCGGCCTCAGTAGTGTTGTTCCACCCTCTCACATTGAGAGTGCCTCATGCAGTAGCGATTATTTTACTGCAAGAAAAAGTAGCATATCTTTCTCCTGCTAGACATCTTTCCTGTATGACTATACTCTTGAGCCAACCTCATATGACAATTGAACAATGTACAACTTTAAATCCGTCTACCTTGCTCCCGACCCCTGCGGATGGCACACCACACAGCTGCCTGCAGGAGATTGAGCAAAAGTCATTGCCTAGAAAAGATCTAACGGATGTTTCCTTGGATGATGCCGAGGTGACATATTACGTGGACGGCTCATGCAGAAGGGGTCCTACAGCACAGAACCTAGTGGGGTATGCAGTCATTTCTGATACTGAGATTTTAGAAGCAAAGTCTTTACCACACAACTTATCTGCACAAGCAGGAGAATTGATTGCCTTGACAAAGGCATGTACCTTGGCAAAGGGTAAATGTGTGAACATTTTTACTGACAGCCAGTACGCTTTTTCTACTGTACATGTTTTTGTACAACAGTGGAAAAATAGAGGAATGATAACATCTACTGGTAAACCAATTAATCATGCGCAATTTATTTTAGATTTGTTAGAATCCATTCTGTTACCTCAGAAACTAGCTATTTGTAAATGTGTAGCTCATACTAAGCAACAGGATAGGATTTTAAAAGGTAATGCAAGAGCTGATACAGCTGCAAAGCAGGCAGCTTCAGCTTCAGAAGTATTTCTTTTGAGTGAGGAATTGCAACCTTCTGAGATTTTAGATTTAGAAATGCTGAAAACAATGCAGACACTTACTATGAAAATAGAAAAACAGAAATGGATAAAAAGATGAGCAATTCTTGAGAAAGGGCTGTACATCTCCAAAGAAGGAAAACCGATTTTGCCATCTAATTTGTTTAGATATGCAGCTTTGTTGAGCCATGGGCAGTGCCATGTCTCAACAGGGGGGATGGTACAGTTAGTGAACCGAGTGTTCACAGCATATGGATTTACAAACTACACAAAAAAATTTTGTGCAGCATGCCATGTTTGTAACAAGCATCATGCACAAGGCGCATTGAAGCCTAAGCAAGGGAGTTTCCCAACACCACCGTACCCGTTCCATACTATCTGTATGGATTTCATAGAACTAAACAAATGCGAAAATAAGAAGTTTTGTATTGTCATTATAGATATGTTTTCCAAATGGGTAGAAGCTTTTCCGACCAAAAATCCAGATGCAGCTACTGTTGCAAAAGTCCTTGTTAAAGAAATTATTCCTAGATTTGGCATACTGGAAAAGATCTACAGTGACAATGGCACACATTTTGTAAATCAAACTATACAACAGTTGAGCCAATATTTCGGAATTTCCTTAAAGAACCATTGTGCATACCACCCACAATCTGCAGGATTAGTAGAGAGGCATAATGGAATTTCGAAAAACAAACTTAGGAAATTAATTAGTGAGACACAAAAGAACTGGGTGCACTGCCTGCCTCTGGCATTGTTGAGCATGAGAACTGTTCCGAATGCAAAGGGGTTAACTCCTTTTGAAAAATTATTTGGGAGGGCATACTATATACCTCAATGGAAACCTCTCATGCCTGCAGACCAGGAGGCCGACAGTTCACTTGCAGAATATATGAGACGACTTTTAAGTAATAAACAACTTTTGCAGTTAAATTCTGTTTCAGATAAAGAACAAACCAGACCATTGGAAGCAGCAGTAGTCCCAGGCACGTGGGTCTGGGTGAAAGTCATCAAGAAGAAGAATTGGACCTCACCGAAGTGGGAAGGGCTGTACCAAGTGCTACTGTCAACACCCACTGCAGTCAAGATCGCAGAGCGAGCATCCTGGATTCATCTGACACACTGTAAATTGGTTAAAAACTTTGAACTGGACAAAAAACTTGTTACTGTTATACAAGAACAAAATGGCCAGATATGGAGCAAATAGAAATACAGAACAACCTCAAAAGCATTGCATGATCATTCTGTTAACCATACTGATAACATTAATCTTTTTGCTGTGGCCTTTCCTTTTTCCAGCCACATGAGCTGAACTGAATAAACGAGATGCATTACTCATAGAGTGGCATCCAAACTTTAATACTTACCAAGCAATTAAATAAGTGTATGCTGAAACTTTTAATGTTTCGAATTGCTGGATTTGTACACCTATACCAACAGCATACAGGGGATTATTAATGACTGCTGTGCCCCTAGGGGTCAATGAGACCTGGGAAAATTTGATTTTTGATACTACAACTGTGAAATCACAAGACAAAATAGCATTGTACCTGCCTGTTACACAAAAGGGAATTGTATGTCTTTACAAAAATGATACTGTACAGGTGGGTTGGATAAATTGTAATGTGACTGTTCCTTACAAATGTTATATCAAAGCTAATAATGCAGGTTATATTTGTGATCCAAACTATGACTCATATTTTGAATTAATGCACAAAACGGTTGATGAAGTACAACATAATCATGTTCTTTTTAAACAACTATCTATCATTGATAAGAAAATGTTTCATGCAGGGCAAGTATATATTAATACTAACGTAGAGAATTGTTATTTTGTGTGTGGGAAAAAGGCATACAAATGGTTACCTGAGAACTGGTCCGGCAGTTGTTTTTTGGGTTACCTGGTTCTGGCCATACGACACACTGCAGTTTTGCCTCAGGGAAAAATTCGAAATGTCAGAGAGGTCACCAAGAAACCTGGAAATCCAATCAAGAGACCTGAGAATCCAATGGGACGAATCGAAGCAGGCTGGAGAAATCATAACTCCATGAAAAACAAAGATAAACTGACACACATGGACTTGAGTGACACTATTATATCGTGGGCATGTATAGCCCCTGCATATGGTGCAGTGAAATTGATTTGGGAGCTGAGAAAACTGTCCAAACTTCTCGAAGTAATGAGCAATGCAACTTTTTCTGCTCTCAAATTAGTGACTGATGAACTGAACGCTATGAGAACTGTGGTGCTTCAAAACCGTATGGCTCTCGACTTCACCCTAGCGGAGAAAGGTGGTAGGTGCGCTTTAATAAAAGAGGAGTTCTGTTCGTATATTCCTGACAACCAGCATGAGATAAACAGCCATCTTGAGGTGATTCAGCAAGTGTCGGCCATGACCAAACCAGGCCCAAACCCACTGAAAGATTTTTTCCAGAATTTGTTTGGGGGTGAGGTAGCATCCTAATGAACATCCTGATTGCCATTTGTGTGGGATTACTCCTATTAGGACTGTGTGTTTGTTGTGGTATTCCCTGCATGAAAAGATTAATCAAAGATGTTATAAACATGTCAGTTTCTGAGACTTTGTATCAAAGTACTTAAATTGAAGAACTGTTGAAAAATGAAACACTTTCATAAGTTTAAACTAAATGACTCTCTTAACTGCAAATTCTGAACAGAAAGAGGTTAGGAGAAAAAGCAACTGTTTATGCTTTTGAAAACAGAATAAAAAGTATTAACGGGGGAAATGTTTAGTGCTTATTAGAAGCTAAAAGGGTTAACACATTTCATTCTATTTTATATACAGCTTAATTCTATATGAAATTATAAGATGCTTTTCAAACTGCAGTATGCTTTCTGAAATTGCAAGATGCTCTCTGACCTAGTATTTGCTAGCACAGCAAAATTCATGTTTATGCCTTTTGGAAATTTACTGAGAAGCAGGTGATAATATCTGCTAGGTCAGGAAAATAAATGAATAGAACAATACTGTTTTCTATAATGTTATTGAACTTGAACAATCAGCTCTGTTCATGTTATGAGAACATGTACAGCTGCAGAAAAGAAAGATACATCGAACAAAGACTGCTTGAAGAAATTAACTATAATCTGTACTTGCTTTGTGCTTGAATTAGCCATAGTACATTGAATGGTAACATTGCATAGTGAGAAGCTGTATCTAACCGGTGGTCATCAAGGCCACGTTGTTTTTCTTAGGAAGTTTTTTTGTAAACTCGATGTGCCAGCAGAAAATCATGGACAAACAGCTGCTATGAAATAATATTGAAAGAACTTGTGATTTATTATGTCAGCTTGGTAGGCAATGTCTTGTAAGAAATGTATAAGAATAGCTTCACTTCCTGATTCTAGTTAGACAAACTCTGTATTAGCACGTTTTTGTCTCCTTGCTGCAAGATTAAAGTGCCTTAACCTGAACCTGCCGTGTGTTGATCTTTTTGAAGTTGTTTTTCCTTTGACACCAGGCCAAGGCCTTTAAGTAGTACAATAGTAAGGACAGGCTGGGCCACAGGATACCAAACAATCAACAGTAAGTAATGCAGATGTATAGTTCAGCAGCCTCTATCAACAATCTGTAGACAATCCCTAGGGGATAACTGTTACATAACAAGGCATAACTGACACCATCACAAGCACACTGACAAACAGAACAGTCTGTATGGCAGGTGGCAGTAGGCCCTGCACTTACCCAAGGTGGATTGTATGGTAATATACATCCAGAAACCTTAAGGCAGCTCACCCCTAATACCCCCACATGTTGTAACAGCCTAGGTTAGGTTTGGTGCATCCCCCCCCCCAGACTCAATAATACAAGGCCATATACCGCTGTTACATACACTGGCCTCTGGAGTCCATAAGGGCACACATGTATTGTGTAGGTGAAGCCCACACATATATGGCCTCAACCTCACCATATGTGTAAGGGACACAACAGCAGTGGACTGACAGCAGGAATTGTAGCATGACATACTCACAGCCCACTACAGAACAACCCCTGACAGCATGTCATATGTGCAAAGCCTGGTATGTAGGTGGAGGACAGAGGCTGGAACACAGGCCCATATGTGGAAAACTTTTGTCATACACTAAGCAAGTCACGGGTGTTACAGGATAGTCTGCAACACACCCTTAGTCAGGAATTTGAAGTTAGAAACAGAAATGGATGTAGCCATGTACTGATAGCACTCAACACACACACACTGCCAGTGAAATATCTGACACAAGACCTGTATGGTGGACAGACAAAACATAATAGGCACACCTCTGGCCATCAAGAGGACAGGCTCACATTTGAGAGCTATGGAGACAGACTGCATTCCAAGGTAAACTAGTATGTACACACAAACCCTGTAACACCAATACTATACAATGCATACACCAACTCTACTCACACTCTGTCTGTAGTTCTGGAACCTCCTACAAATATGCAACTGGCCTGAGCTTGCAGGTTCTCCTGTAAGAGGTACTGCTACCTGCTGTCTGTAACACTGATGCCCACACACAGGGAGGATGTCCATCACACAGGAAAGGTAAAGGGTCCACACCCACATGATGTAGGGATTTATAGTAGTTGGTTGCCATGACAGTGGTAATTGGAAGTGCTACACAGCAAGCTGCATGCAGTTAGCAAGTGGGGGACAATGATTGGTGCAGATGCCATCACCTGATCTTGTGCATCACCTACATAACCATGCTGCAATCTATTCAAAGCAGCTCAATTCATTTACTGGAGAGAGACTGAGAGAGAGAGAGAAAGAAAAAAAAACAAGCCTAAGGCAAAGGCAAAGCAAAAGCCAAAGGAAAATAACACTATAATAACATCTAGCAAACTATCCAGAACAGACATTATTCCCACAACAGGTATATGAAGTATATATGCATGTAATTGAATGTAGTACCTGGTCCATAATAATGGGATAGATGATGTGGAATGATTTATATGTGCCATCAGGTGTTGTAATGATGTTCAACTGAACAACTGCTATGGACAATAGTGTCTGTCCCTGTAGGTAGTGGGCCATAGCCGTCAACTGTGCAGATCAGCACTGATTGACAAGATGTAAACCATCATACTGTGTGTGTTGTGTATTGGGAAGTATGTATATTATGTGGCCAATAGCTGGTGGTGGAAGTAATACCATTATGATGGACATGTGGGACCCACAGCCCACCTCTTGCAGGATACTCAAGTTAATCTGTAATGTTGCATGCAGGAATGCCATAGGTGTGTAATAGGGTTACCTGCAATCAGGTCCTACATATACCCCCTAATGTCAGGCTGCTTCCATATGTGGCACCTGTCTGCGTTGTAGCAAGGCAGACTAGTGCAGCTGTGAAGGAAGGTGTTATGAGATTGTGTACCTGATGTTTGGATGTACCTCACATTTAAGTATGCATATGTGTACATATGTACACATATATAATATATGAAGATATATATATATATATATATATATATATATATATATATATATATATATATGTAAATATATATGTATGTCCACAAATGTACAGATACCCATGTGCAGACATATATATGAGCACATATATACATCACATATATCTACACATATACAGATATATACCTATATGCACGTCTACATATATTCTAACACACACACACAAACATATATGTATGTAAATACATGTGCCCTATATTACTACCACAGTGATGCATGCTATGTGTAAGGCAACAGCACACATAGCAATACACACAGATATCTACAGCTGGCAGTGTGTGCAACATGGACAGGTATGTCACATGTTAACCTCTTGCTGGGACCACATTGCCCTCATCTGTGAAGTATGGAATGGGAATATGGGGATGTATGGCAGGTATAGCTGTGGAGGTGGTCAGGGTTGGTAGATATAGAGGACAGTCTACACGGGTGGTATATGACACATGTGGCGGGTGAACACCCTGGATGGTGTGTGTGGTCTGTGATGTGGATGCCTCATGGGCCCTAATATGCACATAATGGGAACAAGCCTCCCACCCACTGCTACTGACAACAGCAGTCCACATCCTGAAGGTGCCTGACTTGGAGGCTGAGCAGGAGGAGCCTATTGGCCCTGTGAATGTGTACTGGGTGCCTCAGAGTGATGTAGCACATCCCTCGTGTGTATGTGGAGCCCATCATGGAACAGACCCTGGACCTGATCTCAGGGGACAGGAACATGTCTGTGTGTGCCCCGAGGGGGGACAACATTCCCTGGGTTGCTTCCACCTGATAGTATTGCTGGAGCAGTACATGAGGAGGCCCCAGGGTGGGACACACGTGTGATGTGGCCAGGTAACATATGCAGATGGGTTAGAAGAGGTAGTTTGCTGGGCAATAGTACATATGCATGTTATTGTGTCACTGTTATAGAACATATTGGCAGTAATAGTCTACACAATACCGGAACATGTCCAACAGCATGCATAGATATCCCCAATAACACAGAATGTCAGATGTGCAGCAATCACAAAGCACCCATACCACAGGCATATATGGAACCACAGTGTCCCTGACAATGGCATGCAGGTGAATAGTCTGTAACAGGCCAGCAATGATAGTATCCACACAGGGAAAATGGCTACAATCACATAGCAGAAAGTGTGGTACAATACAATATCTGTCCCACTGGTAGGTAAGCTGTAGCCATACCTAATGAGTTGTGTGTACAGTTTGTTGTAGCTAATATGGTGGGGGGGGGGGTGACAGAGATTTGTATTAAGAACTGTGATAACCTTGCTGTATGAGTTGCTCAGTCCTGTTTCCTTCTTCATGTCTTTCAGCCAAGATGTCCCATGCATGTTTGCCAACTTATGCAGCAGCCGAAAATGAAGTGCTGATCACATACGTAATCCAGCACTACCCTGTGCTGTTTGGCAGAGCCACCCATGATCAGCAGGAGCGGACTGCCCTGTGGAATGACCTAGTCCACAGGGGTCAATTATGTCAGACTGCACAACCGCAGTTATGAACAGGTCCAGCATCATTGTACTGATCTGTTTCGCAATGTCGTTGACATGCTGCTGCAGTCCAGGGGGATCACCTCACCACAGGGGGGGCCATGCCATCCATCCCCCGACACATGTGGAGGAGCTCCTGGCCAGCCTCATGGCACCTGCCCGTCCGGCCAGCCACCAACTGCCGGACACCTTTGTGGAGGTGGGTGGCATCGACACACCAGCCGAGGAGCTTGCAGGTAAGGATACAGGGCACATCAGTAGACCATTGTTGCATATACATCCACATCTGTACAGGTAGATCATGGATATCTGATATGTCATAGATATACTGTGTTGCTGCATAGTAGTGATAAACAGATCTCCAGATATGGTAGTATTGTGGAAATGTACCATTGATGTATTGTAATACTGCACCCATCCTGTAGCACTGCCACAGGTGTGGCCACTGACATTGTATCTCTCACCCTCTTATGTAGGTCCCTCCAGGATACCACCAAGGCAGCAGCCTGTAGCTGGTGAGTATGGTTTATGTAGATGCCTGCAAACACACTGGGCATGTAATGGTGATGGTATATTCCATGCACACATCTAACACACCTACCCCAAATGCATGCTGTACATGTGCACATATTGTTGCTGTGAAATGCACGGTGTCACAGGGGTGACCATGATGGGGTATTGGAAGGTTATGTCAGACACCTGCATGATAACTAACATCCTGTCATTGCGGAAGGTGTCCACAGGGAGTAACATACTGGTGGGAGACATGGCCTACAGTAGGGACATGTTAGGAACAACACCCATATACAGTGCGATACCAGTGTATATACCTGTAGGACAATGGCAACTGCTGCAGAGATACACTATGGCATAAGGCATTACAGTAGTCCACATTATCAGCTGGGACTAGGCTGTAACATGTGGTGTTCAGTGTATGGGACACTGCAAAGTGACACATGTGTAGGGCTTACTTGTGATGCATCTGCTAAAAGGCTGAAGGGGGGTGTCAGCATGATACACCAGTGCACTGCAGCAGGGATCCTAAGGATGCTAGGAATGGCTCTATCTGCACATAGTCAGTTTCAGGACTTGTGGCAGACATAACCCTACCCCCACAGCAATAGTGATGGCAGTGTATGAACACCATGGGATGTGCACATGAGTAGACCTTGCAATCATGCAGAATAGGGGGACATGTGTAGGGCAGACTGAACATACATTGGAAAATGCAGATGGCCCACGCTGGTATACCCCTGCCAGGAGTAGTGACTGCTGTAGTACACACAAAAAGAGGCACGATAAACTGTCATTATAAGGGTGTGCATACATATGCTCACACAGTGTGTATGCATTGTGGTCAGCAGCCACATACCTAACACAATCCGTAGACACTGCATGTGAAAGTACAGGACATATGTCACATATCGGGCTCATGTACTGATAAGATATGTGGTGATGTGGTCCCATGGCAGATTAAGGATGGGTGCGTCAAATCAATAAAGGTGTGTACACCCCCATAGCCATGGTATGCTCTGATGTTTGTCAGTGTAAGATTATTGGATTGGTCATACATGGTCCACTGATGTTGAGAGCTGTGCATTAGACATCAGGCATTCACAAATAGCATCTGTCCACATATACCAGGTATGTGTTGCTGGAAAACATAGGGGCTGTGAGCATTAAAGCTGACATAACTGACACAGTAGTACACATTCAGCAGTGGGCCGTACACCTGTGAGGTGTAGTGCACAGTACATGGCAGGGTGCAGAACAGGTGCACAGAAATACCATGTTCATGGGTGCAGTGGTATACAGGGGAAGGGGCTTCACCTAGTGGCACAGCACATGCATCACACATATGTATACTGTTGCCAGCATAGATTGACTATAGCTGCACTGCATGATGTTGGGTACCATATGTTGTGCATATTGACAGAGGGGTAATAGGAGGATTGTGTGTACTTTCATTGTGCAACCTCACCTGTATGTGTGTGTGCATCCTGGTGGGTAGTCAGCGTGTCTGTAGGGTCACTCTGGTGAAGTGGAGGGAGGTTGATGCATGTAGGATGCTTGTCTGCATGTGTGTGTGTTTGTGTGGCTGGCCATATATGCACATGTGTGATTGTGGGGTGCTCATACAGCAGTACCTCCCTCTGGGATAATGCAGTACATGTACATGGACTGCCACATTACACACCAGAAATACCTATCATGTGTGTAATCACAGGACAGCCGATAGTATTATATGGTCTGTAGCATGGAGCAGGCATCCAGAGGGAAGGTAGACACCAGGTACACCCTTAATATTGCATTCAGCAGAGAGGTCACCTACAACCCACATATGCAGCACTACAGATGCATTGGGGAAGTACTAGTCAACACCATGGAGTGTATCCAATTATTACAGCTGTCACATGATAGGCTGAAGGAGCAGCATATCTGGCATGTACTGAGCATTACATATACATGACACACCAGTGTGTGATATTATGGATGGAACATAGCAGCCCACACATATAGAGGCCATGCTCATGATGTCCGGACATGCACAGGGTGCATGCAGAATGACAGCAGTGAGGCCATGTAAAACCACTACAGACAGGTCAGGCAGGTAAAGTAGCAACAGGCCTTGTGTTGTGACTGCTTGTGTAGGCATTTAGAGGGCTGATATGTTAATGAGTGATATGAATGTGTGTATGTTAACAAGTGTGATGCAGGATGGGGAACCACATGGACATATACGTGGGACTGTCTGTAAAGCCATGGACAGGTAGGCATTACAGAGGTCTGTGTGTGTGTGTGTGTGTGTGTGTGTGTGTGTGTGTGTGTGTGTGTGTGTGTGTGTGTGTGTGTGTGTGTGTACTGTTAGGAAATTCTGTACAGGCTTTAAAGTGCATTTATCATTTTCCTCCACAGGTGGCTAGGTGGGTCAGGGTCCCTCCTGCATACAATCTGATGTTGATGACCTTACAGACACTGAAGATGATGATAGTACTGTTGAGGCAGATGTGGGGTTGTCAGGGTCTGACACTGCACCAACATTTGACATCCGCCTTTTAGCCATCTCAATGCTGCACACAGTTTCAGTGCCTATACACACCCCATCACCAGTGGCCATAGTGGAGGGACAGCTGGCATTCGGTGGCAGTGCACAGGAAAGTATGGTAACCGTGCCTACTGTGTCCGGTTGCAGCAGATGTCCAAGGGTGCTCATGGTAGGGCTGCTGGACAGCATGCCCCTGGCAGAGGCGACATAGCTGGTACCAGCAGGTGCATGTTTCAGGCTGTCATGGCAGTACAGGCACGTATAGAACGTTACCACAGACAGGGCCTGAGGCTGCAGAGGGCTGTTCTCACATCTGCAAATGACAACTCCCATGAACTGGCTGGTGCCATCCATGGATTAACTGAGTTCATGGATAGACAGTCTGGTGAGATGATGGCCCTCATCGACCATGGTCTGTCCGTGCTTGAACGTGTGGTGGGAGTGTGGCAAAAGCTGCGTGGATGTAGGCTAGCAACACCAACAGCTGGTAGTCAACATGGATGTGCTAGGACACCAAGGGGCTCCCGTACTGGCAGTACCAGCCCTGGCACTGTGGGGGGGCACTGTCCACACCACAGCAGGCCACAAGCACATGTTCCTGGACAGTCTTAGGAGGGATCTGGTACCAGTGGACATTTGTCTTTGTCAGGTGAGAGTAGCACATCAAGGCCTGTACCTGGATGTGTCCATGGAACCCCTGGCAGGCACAGTCCACGTGCCCATGGCTGGAGGCAGTGAACGGCACACCCTTCCAGGTATGGTCTGCAGGTGTCCATAAACACCTGTGTAAAGCAACCACATGGCAGAACTGTGTGCATGCATAACCACACACTATGCAAACGCACCTAGGGCAACCCCATACCTACACACACCACATCACCATGCCCAGCTCATCACAATACACCATTCACCCACACACACATAGTGTCAAATGTATGGCCCACCCTCAGCCTCTGGCAAACCAACATCACACCCTGTGCATATGATGATACCTGTGCCACATCCCTGTCATCCATACCATCAATGCAGGGACAGGCTAATATGGTTCTGATGCACACGGTGGCTATACTACAGTGTACCACAGTACTGCAGTGTAACATGTTGTAAGGAATTAAGTGTGTTGCATACATGGCAGGTAGTGTAGCCATCCTGCAATGATGCATTATAGCTGTTAGTACCACTGCTTGGTTGAGGTCTCTATAATGTTATCCATTTGTGTTGTAGGTGTACATGTCTCAGCACAAGGATGGTCCACAGTCATATTCCACAATGGGGTATGGCACTGTGATGACACTATGGCTGTGACATATCTGGGGTACAGTTGAACACATCACAGGTTACTAAACTGGTTATTGCTTGTGCCACATGAACAGGTGACCCACTCATGTGTGTATACCCTGCAACCTGATGTAGACCCATCCAAATACACGCACAGTGTTACTTGGCAACACTGGGACTAGACCCCTACCTAGCTATGTAGTGATACTGAAGTGTGTGGCTTACATTGCACACACCACACAACATTTAGGGTGAGGTGTGTCCCAGGTTACATGTTACATGCAGAACATCCCCAGACATGTACAGTATGCTAAACAGAAACAAAAAAAAAATGGCTGCGGGTAAAACCAAGGTGCAAAAAAATAAGTAAAAATATAAACACAATGTACCAAGGTAACACACAATAACATTTAATGAAAACAAAAAGTAAAAGACAGAGGTAAGCACTTTTGCAACAATAGTTGCTTCATCAGACAAAGATCAAGTGAATAGCACTGCTTAAATAGGTAACAAACCAATTATCTCATGAATTAATGATGTCATACACCAAAAGATATTTAAAGAGACAGTTACAACATGAGCATAGTAATGGTATGAATAAGATATAAAATGCTGAATAAATACTGCATAAAATACATTTGCATATGCATAAAATGTAATATAATAAAAGTAACAATAAAAATAAAAATGAACAATAAAACAGTCAATGTTTAAGCCTAGCTTTCAAGAATGGAATCAAAGAGGTGGTACCATTGAGGCCTGGGTATCTTTCTGCATTAAGTTTCAGTATCCATTTCTGTTCATGGCTCTCTGTAACATTTTCTATATCTCCACCTCTCAGATTTCTATATATGTGTTGCAAGACAAAGAATTTGAAGGAATGAGAAGAATCTGTGCACATAACATGATTAGCAAGTGCATTTGTTTGCTTATTATTCCTAATGTCACGGATATGTTCTAAAATTATGTCTTTAAAAAGCTTATTAGTTTTGCCAACGTAAAAGGCAGGACATAGCCTTGGTTTGCTGGGAAGAAGTTAACATTCTATCTGACAAGAATCCTTTCTTAGGACAAGTACTATGGTATGTATGTTTTGTAGACAATGTCTTCATGTTATGGAAAGGTAATGGTTCGGACTTTACCTCATTTTTACAATACCCACACACCACCACTGATGTTTTGAGATTTTCTCACCAGATCTCTGCCACTGACATCAACTTTCTTGATGTACACATTACTAGGTCTAGTTTAAATCAGTTAAATAGTACTATTTATTTTAAACTGACCAGAAAGAATACACTTTTACATAAATCCAGCATGCACCCTAGACATATACCTAAGAATGTACTTAAAGGCCAAGTCTTTAGGACCTTAAGATGACATGATAAAGATGAGGATGCAGAGATTGCACTTAACAGTTTAAAATCTGATTTTCTGGAAAGGGGTTACCATGATACTGACATTGATAAGACTATTTCCAATGCTTGGCAAATGAGACATACCAGATGTAGACCGTACTTTCAATCTACTAGGAATGATTCTGCTGATAACAATGTCATTCCGACTAGTAATGATTTTAGAGTTGTGTTCCAAATTGCTAGTAACATTAACCAATACACTGATGTTATTAGGAGACATTGGCATCTGTTACAAGAGGTCCCTAACCTTAATTCCACAATTGCCAATACTCCATGCTTTAGCTTTAGGAACAATAGGTCACTTAAACAGTATCTTTGCAACAGTGAACCACGCAACACTACATGCATTTCCACCCGTCACGGCACTTTTTCATGTAGATCATGTAGTGCATGCCCATATATCTACAGTAAAAACATATATATTCATCCAACCAGACATTTTAAACTACATTCCAATACTTATTCAGATTGCAAGACTACTGACATCATTTACTTTTGTTTTTGCCAGCAATGTCCTGCCTTCTACATTGGCAAAACTAATAGGCTTTTTAAAGACAGAATTTTAGAACATATCCATGACATTAGGAATAATAAGCAAACAAATGCACTTGCGAATCATGTTATGTGCACAGATTCTTCTCATTCCTTTAAATTCTTTGTCTTGCAACACATATATAGAAATCTGAGAGGTGGAGATATAGAAAATGTTACAGAGAGCCATGAACAGAAATGGATACTGAAACTTAATGCAGAAAGATACCCAGGCCTCAATGGTACCACCTCTTTGATTCCATTCTTGAAAGCTAGATGCCTTAAACATTGTCAGTTTTTATAGTTCATTTTTATTTTTATTGTTACTTTTATTATATTACATTTTATGCATATGCAAATATATTTTATGCAGTATTTATTCAGCATTTTATATCTTATTCATACCATTACTATGCTCATGTTGTAACTGTCCCTTTAAATAACTTTTGGTGTATGACATCATTAATTCATAAGATAATTGGTTTGTTACCTATTTAAGCAGTGCTATTCACTTGATCTTTGTCTGATGAAGCAACTACTGTTGTGAAAGCGCTCACCTCTGTCTTTTACTTTTTGTTTTCATTAAACGTTATTGTGTGTTACCTTGGTGCATTGTGTTTATATGTACAGTATGCGAATGGGGGGTGTAATGGGTGTATATGGACAATACGTAGTGTGACATACCGTCATATACACACTAACAGACACATAACAGCCAGACACACATCCAAGATACCAGGGCCTATCGCTGCTAACTAACCTGACCGTGAGTCCAATGTGTTACAGGTAGGCTGCACATAGCACATGCATAACTGGCTTGGATTGTGGTATCAGTTACCTGTATGGTTGATGGTAACAGTGGAAACCATAATGTGGTACATGGGACATATGCCGAGTGTACCTTGGTGTAATGACAGTGTACACAGCACCTACATCCCCCAGTGGATATTGTACTCCCTGAAACCCATGATGACACTCTGCCATGCCCACCATCACACATTGGCAATGACTGCGATACAACCCATAAAATACCCAACAGTTGAACTACAGGGATATGCTTCTAATTCACATGCCACACATGTAGTAGGGTGTTGCATTGTCATGCCTCACCTATGGGCAGCAACACTATCTGTACTACTGTGTGGCAATGGGTATTGTAATTGGAGTATGTGGCCTCGGAATGCTGTACCCTACAGATATACGGACATGCACAACTACACACACATGCCAGAACACAGTGGTATCCCATGCCTATCAACCCATTTGTAAAACACTGTTGTGCTGGTACTGCAAGGCTTGTGTAGCCGGTATAAGGGGGAGCATAACAGGGCACATGTAATGTCCCATACAGCAGCAGCCACAACTGACTATGGCAATGGGTGTTGCATTGGTTGTGAAGGCCCCCCTGGAATTCCCAAGTACAGACATTGCTATACTCAGTCATGCACACGTACAGATGTGTCAGTAGAGGGGTGCATCACTGCAGGTGGTCATAGCTGTGTACCTAGCTATTGTCCAAGGGGAGATGGGTAGTGCATGAGCTGTGTGTACAGTTGTATCCAGGCACTTGCCAGGTGGCATCAGGCAATCTTTCAACAGAAACTACTGTGGTGACCCTCAGGGTGAGAATGACATGCGTCAGCCAATCCTCCAGGAGCCTCCTGCACATGGCCACTGAGGTGATCAAGTTGACATGTATGCAACTTGCATTACAACACATGGTTAGTGTCTGTTATGGAGACCTGTACCCAAGCATGTTCTGTTGACCATGCTAGTGTAGTGGAGGTACCAGTGGCATATGGTGCATACAGGGTGACATCTCCTATATGTGCCAGTTCTTACACAGCTGGGCAGACATGTCAGTGACAATCAAGCTTAGGTTGCCTGTACATATCCCAGCTGGATACCTGCCATCTGCACATCTGTACAGGGACTGGCAGTCACCAGCATCAGCTTGGCATGTAGCTATGAAGTAGCATGAGTGTGTTGACAGATAGACATCTGACAACAATATGCATGCCATAACTACATGTTGTAAGCCCTCACAAACATGTGCTGTACAGTCAGTAGTCTAGAGTTACATTCCACATGACGGTTCATTACCCAGTAAGGGGTATATACTGTGACACAGCTCACACACCAAGGATACAACAGGGTGGTCTCAGTGTCCAGCTATGCCTGCAGGTGTGCCTGTTGTCAGTACTACATTTAGCACCCTGCTCTTGCCTGAGTTAGCACTGTCAACAGTAGTACTGCCATGATACACTATATGACAGTGTGACAGCACGTAACCTGGGCTACTATACCTGTATGTGACACATTCACACAGACAAAGGTGCTGTACAGGCCTCATATATGTCTGTGTCCCACACATGACACTCACACCCATTGCTACTGTAATGACAGCACATAGGTGCATGTATTGTACATGGCATTACATACACTTATTACAGATTATTAGACTGGGTGGTGTTACCTTGTTACCAAGGCTAAGCCATGCTTAGCAAGTATCAACATTGCTGCAATATAAAAGCTGAGCTGATTTGCACACTAGTAAGTGAAGCCTACACTGTGTAACCGCCTGTATGTTTACCTGTTGCTTAGCACCGCTTAACTTTGCGCAAACCCACTTAAAGCTGCTCAAAACTGCCTTAACCACTCTGTATCCAACAGTTCTACCCAGCAACAAAATGAACAGCCCTTGCAAGTTTTGAACCCTTGACCCTGTACACTGAAGTCACAACACTTAACCACTATGCCATGACCACTGTGAGGGCAGCTGTTGTTTTACCAATATAGCTGTCAATACACATATTGAGTAGTATCGAACAATTGCCTTTAGTTCATAAATTGTGTAGTCCTTGTTATTAATATGACTGTTGCATCACATATGTTGTTTTATCATGCTGTACACATAGCAGATACATATGGTGAGATACATCTGGGAGGATATACACAACCATGAGGTTTATTCATGGCAGGAATATGGTTGTATACATATCATAGGTCTATATATGTCTACATGTACATACACATGTATACCCATAAATATGTCTGTATACACATCTGTATAGTGCAACATATATATGGTCATGTGTACATCTCTTCGTATGTACATATATATTTATATTTATATGTATATATAGATATACCATATATAGATATACGTATATGTATATACAGATATATGTATATATAGCTATATATATATATATATGTATGCACATCCTATGTGTACAGATATACCTAGTTATGTTGGTATATATGTAGATATCTCTAACTATATGTGCATACATTTCTATTCTGATATACCTATTGTTGTCAATATATATGTAGATATCCATACATATATGTGCATATGTATCTATATCTGTATATGTGTAGACATATATTGCTCTGCATATGTATATATCAGAGTGTTTATATGAATATTTATGTAGATATACATATCCATCTATGTATGTCAATATCTGTATGTGTATATATCTATATATGCATATATGCTCACCATATGTCCTGAACATGGAGTGGAGCCCTACCTCAGCCCCTATAGTCCCAATTTTGTGGTGGAAGGGGATGTCAGGTATGTATTGCAGGTATATTTGTAGACTATTGCTACTGTAATAGGCATTGTCTTCACAGCCATGGTGTGTGTGGGAGGTCACATCTGCATTTAACATGTGCATCATAGTGCAGTACCACTGCTAGCACAGTAATGCTCCTGTGGACTACAGCAGAGATATTTCCCAATATATGTGGACAGTCCGACACACTCTGGACAGTCCAGAGGTATACACAGAACCCCTTAGTGCAAGACATGTGGACCAAGCCTGACAATGTAGATGTTAACAGCCATGTAGATGGGTATAACACGTACCTACTGGTATACATTTGCCCCATAGGTTATGCATTCACACACCCCTGTCTGTCCTGACACATAATTACTGCTGGTACAGAGGTGCCATGACCGCATACTACCCACTAGTTATTGACATACATCTGTATTGCATCCCACTGCTTTCTCTGACATACATGACTGTTATGGTGGCCTGGCAGCAGTACACCTGACAAGGATTTGGACATGACATCTCACTGGGTAAGTACACTAAGCTGCTAGGTATGTAGCAAAGCACTGTGTAGGCTACAGGCATACTGGCTCAACACTGGCCAACATTTCCTATGGGGGAATACACATGTACCTGCATACATAGTAGGCTCTACAGGCATGTCACAGCACAGAGTAACAGACACCTGTATGAAAGTGCATAACCACAACCAATGTGAACACAGCCACAGCCACATATGGTAAGCTACCATAATGTTACAGTATATGGACTATCTGTTCAACACCATCCTCATATGTGCCACTCACACACTAACCCTACATATATTACTACACAGTGTGGTCTGATGCCTGTCTGTGGTATGGGAAATGTGTGTGTTTGGCCCTACAAACATGTAAGCCACAGTGGAGCAGCATGTAACATCAGATAGACCAGGACCAAGACCAATGACATCTACCACAGTCTGTACACAGGCCAAGGTACATATTAACAATACACACACTGTCGACAATCACCATAAGTACACAGACCACAGTACTGTACACACAAGCACAGAATATTCAGGTTCTGTCATCAAATATAACCCCTACTATACATAACATGTGTAATAGTCTGATATCACACTGGCTTGTTATCAGATATGATGTCACTAAATATGGTCTACAGCACTGATGCACCTCTTACTGCATGACATATTGTACAAGGGGTGACAGAGTTGTTGCTGGAGGCACAAACACAGGGCCAATATTAACATGTTGCTGTGATAACCTCATACATTTACTGTTGTAACAGGGTTTGTTGCAACATATGTCCTATGAGGGACATGAAGTCAGTAACTCTCACAAATGTCATCATCTACAGGCTGCAATACTCACACTACCTTCTGCAGTTCACAAATAGGTGCTCTGTGAGTAACACATGAAAGAAAAGGCACCACACACTGCCCAGTCTGCAGATGACCTTACAGATGGGGGTTTCCTCATAAACATAGCACTGGCATGACAGGTATTAAAACATGTTGGACACCCATATCCACACACACCCTGTCAAACCAACATTACACCAAATGCAGTATAGCAGCACTTACAGTCTGTAGTCAGGTCTGGCATATCCCCCTCCTGTTTGTTGGTCTATTTCCACAGTGTATGTTGTTAGAGGTAAATCCCCAATCCAACTGCAATGCTGCTTGCCAAACAACAGATCGGGTTCCTGCTCACAGTGAATAAAAAGGCCAAACACCAACATGATGTTCCTAGATATTGGAGTGTGGTACCATTAAATTGGCTATGGGAATGTTAACACAGCTGTTCCACATGCAATCAGCTAGAGGAGGCTGCAATTCGTGCAGAGGCAATCAGATGATCATGAGCATCACTTAAAATACATGTGCTACTGCCTAAACAAAGCAGGTGTAAGTCTCCACATCCACCAGAGAGTGAGTGAAAGAGGCAGACAAAGGCAAAGATGAGTCAGGGAGGGGTGGGAGAGTAAAACATAAGCATGTTTGTGTCACACACCTACCAGTACAGGATATCAAACCCTTGTTGTCTATGTAGTGTTATCATATGTCTATGCAGTTATTAGGTGTGCCACATAGGTTACATGTTGAAGAGCCCTCCAAATTGATATGTGATGGTGAGTGACATCTGCAACAGTGATATGGTAGCTATACAGTAGGTGTAGTACACATGGCTGTCCCCATTAACAGGTGTCAGCATCAACACAGCCACACTCTCACAGGTACATGCACACACACTCATCAGTAGTGAGATTGCCACAACACAGTACTGTGCAGGTATCACATGCACCACAGGGATCATATAGAGGTTATATGGGCAAAGGGTATGTGGAGGTGTCTGACATCAGACAGCATGTTTCAGTATGTCAATGGGGGTTGTAGTGAGTGTGAATGTGGTTATAGGCATCGTACAACACACACACAGACACAGGGTGCCAGTACTGACATGCATGGTTGCATTGCTTCACTGGTGTGTAGTGGTATACTGTGCCAGACGGCTATACAAGGCTAGGTGATAGGTATACCTTGGCAATAGGCCACATGACAATGATCTGCAGTGAGGCTCAGGGGTGTAGTGTCTGGATTTGCCCACACAGGTGGGTATTGCATTCACCATCCAGTCACCTAGGTAACGGTTGCGTGTGGCCAATGCTGTGCATTGCTTGCCGTGTATGTGTTCCTTAGTCCATGACATGGACGGCATCTGGGATGTGCACAACTCCCACATGCATGTACAGTGGCATGTGAAACTGTACCTGGGATGTCTGGCCCATGCTGTGTACACAGATTGTTATCGTCAGATGGGCCAGTCCTGGTCTCATGTGGCGGGAACTGTTAATGGACAGCAGGTAGACACCGCACCTACATTGATACATTGATAGCATGATACCAGTATTCCTTGGTGTCAGTGGCATCTGTCCATACAGGGCATGCTTTTCAGGCATGGTATGTCCTTTGTGAATCACATTTGATGGCACCACAGGTTTTGCAGGTGCCCAGTGGGGAACATAGCGTAGGTACACTGTCGGCATGTAAGTGCCTATTGGACTGATGGACAGGGTGCCATGCCCTCTGTAGCCCACTGCAATCATACCATGGTTACTATCAGTGGGCAATATGCAGGGTACTACCAACATAGCATCTGTTGCCTAGGCTAGTGTGTGTGTGTGTGTGTGTGTGTGTGTGTGTGTGTGTGTGTGTGTGTGTGTGTGTGTGTGTGTGTGTGTGTGTAAAAGAGAGAGAGAGAGAGAGAGAGAGAGAGAGAGAAATGGGTTGAGAGTGTTCTCTGGCTAATACACGGATTGCTAACTTTGTTCAGCTGGCCTTGATGTCACATGTAGGGGTATGGATTTGCACACCAGCTGCTCGGATATTTCACATCTGTTATCCCTGTGTGGTGGACATTGTGATGTATACTAGGGCCAACATATAAGAAATTTACAAAACCCACATTGAGTTCACTTGTTATGCACTCACATTCACCTCCACACAGGATATGAATGACAAACACACACACACACACACACACACACACACACACACACACACACACACACACACACACACACACACACACACACACACACACACACACACACACACACACACACACACACGCACACACACACATGCACACACACACATGCACACACACACACACACACACACACACACACACACCCCTTTCATGTCTCAGATTAGAACTCCTACTTAACTAGTTTACTACATTACAGCACTACACAGTTATAAGACACACCAGGTGTATTTCACAGTGAATGACATCAGCAGGATTGCCAAAGTAGGGCATTTGAATTGTAGTGAGTGTGACTAGCCTAAAATGCATTGCTCTCTACATAAACATAGACACACACATAAACATAAACAACTGCCATGTCTGGGAATAGAACCCCTACCAGAGTCTTACATCACACTAGGGCATGAAGTTGTCATAGGACACGCCATGGGGATTTATGGAGTACTCTTTCCCCAAAGGTGTATTTCACAGTGGATGACATCAGCAGGATTGCCAAAGTAGGGCATTTGAATTGTAGTGTGTGTAACTACCATAAAATGCATTGTTCCCTACACAGACACACACACAGTTGCCATGCCTGGGATTAGAACTCCTTCCTAACTAGTTTGTCACACTACGCAGTTATAGCACACACCATGGAGATTACTGGGCTACAACTTTCCGAAAGGTGTATTTCACAGTGTATGACTTCAGCAGCCTTGCCAAAGTAGGGCATTTGAATTGTAGTGAGTGTGACTAGCCTAAAAAGCATTGCTCCACACACACACACACACACATGCACACACACACACACACACACACACACACACACACACACACACACACACACACACACACACACACACACACACACACACACACACACACACACAGTTGCCATGTCTGGGATTAGAACTCCTAGCTAACAAGTTTATCACATTACAGCAGTACACAGTTATAGGACATGCCACAAGGATTACTGGCTGACCCTTATCCCAAGAGTGTATTTCAAAGTGGATAACCTCAGCAGGCTTGTCATAGTATGGTTATGGGGAGGGAAGTGTGTGTGCATGGGCCATAACCCATTCATCTAGAGGTTGGAACACCACATGCAGGCATACGCAGGGTTATAATCCACAGGTACATGTATACAGCTGCTAGATGACTACTTCCTTGTACAGTCATGTTGCACAGCTAGCACTTGCACCACATAGTCCGTAATGCTGACAGATACCAGTGACTAATGTCTACAGTGAGTGACATCTGAACCTCATGTGGTTGTAGCCATTTGGCTGTCTTCTGGGTGGGACAGGCCTCATAATGGTTGGCCCCTTGTCACAGTCACTCTCTTCCACACATCTATGTATATCTACTTTTGGCTTATTATAGTGTGTTGTCCTTGTATATATGCTTGTATTCTTATCCACTGTGTGTGCAAAGCAAGAGTGGTGCATACTGTGGAGTGTCTGCACTAACATCTGCAAATGCCAGATATGTATTTTCCACTGTTGTTTGCAGACATGGGCTTCATTTGTTTATGTGTGTGAGCATGTCCAGTATGACCTTTCAGTATGTTGTTTGACATGGCCTTCAATCCTCTGTGTGAGCATGCCCAATATGCCCTTCTGTACTGAATATGTGGATCAATTCCAGGTAGTTTGTACTGCATTGCAGACCTTTGTGCTGTACACCTAAAGGTAGCATACTGTTTCTGCAGGGTATCCATCAATCATTTGGCAATATGGGGACAAACTGTGCAGGGGATAGAGTGTACTGTAAGTGATTGTGCCTGTGCTGCTTCAGCTGCATGGTAATGCTGTTAGCAGAGATATTCAGACATGTGTACTGTTATACACAGAGATGTTTTCTGTCCTCATGTACTGTCAGGTGGACATTCTTGCTCACAGTGATGTCTTGGGGGACAAGAGTGACTGCAGTCTTGTCCGGTATTGTGGGCAGACACCTACGTATTCATGGTAAGTTATGCCATTCTGGAGGAGAAGCTGCAGATACTTGCTGCTGGGTCTGTGTATCCAGTTCAGCACCTTGGTACAATGCTGGCAGAGGATCCCATACTTGTACGCCCATCAACATGACAGTATGGGCTTATCTTGCTGTGGCAATGCCTCACAGCTGTAGAGATTTACAGAGGTTACCGAGAGGCAGGGGCCCTGGGTTGGGATATTAACCCTATTGTGGTGTACAGGCAAGTGTGTAGCCACCCATTTATGTGTTTGTAGCCAGAGATAGTGTATGTACACAACTTGGTGTCGGACCCTGCACATTCCCTGCTGCCCATGCTCCCACCCCCCCTCTGTTATTCTAACCTCTTCCATACACTATGCATACATTCTCTGATACTTTCCCTAAGGGTATCACCCCATCACAGGTGTGTGTTAGTGCTGGCCCACAGTTCATGCAGTGGGACATGGTGGACATGTTACTGTGGTTTGTCCACATGACCTTGCATATGGCTTATGTGGAGTGTGTTATGTTATTTGGGTGTCCATGACATAACATGCATTGGCAGTACATGTGAGACACAGGCCTTTGGCAGAAGCCTGTGAGGCATTAAGTGTTGCTGCGGGCCAGATGTGGCAGGCCTTTGCATTCTGTCAGTCCTACAGTCTCAGACCACCATACAGTATATTCCCCTGGGGTGACAGGGTAGGTGTGATAGGTGTTCATGCCAATACATTCTATCAGCCTTGATCAGGTGGTGTGGATGCTGGCAGGGTGCTACCTACAGCTAGGACACGCCTGCCTCGGACACCTGCACTGCATGCTGCATTTTTCCACTATTGCCATATACAGGTGGGGTCTTACAGTTCCCATTCCCTACAGAAGGGATAGGACCAGAGAGTTACATGTGGGTGGTGTTTGCATGAGTTGGGTGCATGTGTGCTGTGGACACTACTTGCATCTGACACACAGATATGCATGGGGCATTCCAGTTATACTGGCATGTGCATGTAAATCAGCTGTTTCCCAATACATCAGTCCTACCTCCTTTGTGATCTGCAAGTGTTTGGCAGACATCGCCGGTATCCCCTACAAGAGGACCAGTAATTGTGATGCATACCTGTATGTACAATTCCAAGGGTGTCTCCATTTCACAGTGACACTATATATACTGTATGTCTGGGGTACTTTCCCCTGTGTACTGCTTGTATATCTAGCCCAACAGCCATGCCATGTCAGTCTTTCAAATGGTGACACATATTACCACCATACATTTACAGTGGCTTAGTGCTAGCATGTGTTATACTGGTGGGGATTGTCTTTGGCATTGCAGTTGTGAGGGCTTGTCCCTGTCATCAGCAGTAGTGGGCAATGGCCACCAGGTCTTACCTCAACATGCATACATACTGACCACTCTCACACAATATGAAACACACACCATCCTAACACACACAGACCTGCATATTGTGCAAATATTACAACCTATCCTGCTACCTTGGCCACCTATGGGCATCTGTGCTCCACTCGTATTATACCTACTCATACATGTTACTACATTTCTACACAGGATTGGGGGCACACCTGACTGTTACTACATTTCTACATAGGGTTGTGGGGGGACACACCTGACTGTTTTTGCATTTCTGCATGGGATTGGGGGGGCACACTTGACTGTTACTATATTTCTACACAGGATTGGGGGGGAGCACACTTGACCATTACTGCAGTTCTACACAGGATTGGGGGAACACACCTGACTGTTTCTACATTTCTAAACATGATTGGGGGTCACACCTTACTGTTTCTACATGTCTACATAGGATGGGACTTGTACACATTTGCTATGACTGTACTGGTATGTCAGGTACTCCATTTCATTCTGTATTCTAACCTATCGTTCTGTATTCTAACCTATCATGCTGACTAGAGGCATATCAGTGTACTACAGGTCTTAGCGTTGGTTGCCCTACATATTAGTGTCTGACTTCCTATCCTTCAGAACTAACATCCCACTGCCTGACCTGCTGTAGTCTGTCTGTGTAGGCCTGGAAGGTATGTTACCCATAGGCATCATTCAGAGGCCATAGCACAGCCTCAGTTTGTGTTTGTCTACACCTGTCCTGTTGGCTGACACTACTGGGTATGTGAACCTCCCTGACTGGCATGTGTGAGTCATATGGACACGCATGTCTCCCAGCACATTTCCTGCAGTGGGTTTTATCATCCTGTGTAGTATTGGCTACTGTGGTGACTCCAGTATTTGTTACAGACGTCATGGTGCCACTATGGGTGTCTACTATTTGCTGCCATACTATTCAGACACCCGATTCCCTTGCATGCTCACATCCATATCATACATACAGGTAACTACACATTCTACTCCATTCGGCAATTGGTAGGTTGATTGACTTACCTTGTGGGTGTGCCAGTATTGATGATGGTGCTGGAGGGCTGCCTATGTTGGCTGCACATAGTACACTCCCTATATATGGTTGAGCACAGGTAGCGTCATGTTTGGCATCTCTTTTACTGTATGTGCGAGTCAGAGAGAGGTGTCATTCCCTGGGTGCCTACTGTGTCAGTGTATGTGCTATGCATTGCCTCTTTGCCAAGGCCAGGGCATACTGGGCATGCCTCCATCTGCCTACTGGGGCAGGCTCAGGTTGTTCCTCCTCTGAGTAACTCTGTGCCTGTGCAGGCCTTGGAATTGGTGGGGGGCTGTATGGCCCTACCTCGTGCTGTTCCTGCTGCAGCTGTTTCCACAGGAACATATTGTGTAGCATGGCACATACCATAGCAATTTGAGTACATGTAGCTGGTGAGTACTGCAAGGCTCCACCGGATGTGTCCAGGCACCGGAACTGTGACTTGAACATCCCAAGCACATGCTCTATTATAAGTTTGGTCTGTGTGTGTGCCTCATTATGGCATTCTTGTTCGGGTGTGTGTGCATTCCTGATGGGTGTTATCAGCCACAGCTCCAGTGTGTAACCAGCATCCCCCACTAGGTGACCGTAAGGGAAGTCCCCATTGACAAATCTCTGGTACAGCTGCGTCAGATGCCAGATGTGGGAATCGTAATAGCTTCCAGGGCAGCCAGCACACACATTCATTATAATGACCTGGGCATCGCACATGACCTGGCAGTTGATGGAGGGGAGGCCCTTGCGGTTGCTGTAGACCCTACCCTGATAACCAGGTGGTGCTTTGATCCATATGTGCGTGCAGTCTATGGCACCCACTACCTCAGTGTATTCTGCTATTTGGTGGAAGAGACGCATATTGCTGGCCAACACCTCACGGGTGTTGAGGAAATATATGCGCTCACTGGCATGTGCTGACATGGCATCCAGGAACTGGTGGAATACTCTGGATGCTGATGCCTGTGATATTCCCATGATATCCCCAGTTAAGCTTTGGGAGGTACCTGTGGCTAATATTCCTAGGCCTACACATATCCTGGTATCCACTGGGATGGGTTCACCTCTGTCAGTTCGGTGTGTCAGGCATAGCTGGCACAGCTCAACAATTTGCTGTAGGAGGGCCCTGTACACCCTATAGTGCTTTACTATCTCCAGCTCATGTAGCCCTTAATAGGTTGCCCCATGTCTGTACACTCTTCTCTATCTCCTCACTGTGGGTTGGTCAACAGCATTCACATCCTCAACACCCTCAGCCTCTTGCACATGTTGTTGTATGATGCCTGCTGCAGCCCCTATCATTTTGTAGTTTTGTTTGTTAAAAGTTCCCCGCTTGTATACACTGGTGGTGTAGAGTATGGGAAAAAACAGAGGGGAAGGTGTTTGCATAGTTTATAGTAGTGTTCTGGGCTGGGCTGGTCTGCTGCCTGTGTAATTAGCTGATTCTGATACACTTCACCTGCCATCTAAGCTAGTTCTCCTTGATTAACTTCCTACTGCTGTTTTTCCTTCACAAGCACAGTGCTCAAATGTGTACAGAGATGCTATTTCCTGGTTTACTTTTTTTTTCTTTAAAACCCGGTGCGTGGCATGCACACCTGCTTAGGCAATGTAAAGAGTGCTAGGCAGACTCAGACACACCCCCTTGCCTAGCTGTGCTAAGCTAGGAGCAAACCTGAGCCACAGAGCTCCAATCCTCTTACAGTATGCCTGATACACACCCCTATGATGTCCGCTAACTCCTAGGCTTGCACCAAGCTATTCCTGCTCTTACACAGGTGGGAGCTGACTAGCATGCTGGTGAAATCTGGGATTCACTATAATTACCCTCATTTGCATAGGATTGCCTCTTAATGCATAGTTACATGTCTCACACTGAGCCTCCCCCCTTAGCAACCACTACTCACTGGCCATGTTGTTTTCTGCCTGCCATTGACTATAATGGCAGAATAGTGATTTTGGTTAGAATGCTTATTTTAGGATGTTTGTTTTATTTTTAGCCCAATCCCGTTTGCGCGCCACTGACCTATGCTTAAACAGCCGAGATTGGCTAAAAAAATAAAAGGTGATTTTTTATTTTATTCACCTGTTTTCTACACCAATGGCCTTATACTTGGCCATTGGCATGCTTTCTAAATGATATCCACCCTTTATTTGGAGCTGTAATGGCTCAGTTTTGGAATTTCCAGAAATGTACTCTATTACTGGTGGAGTACATTTCTGCAAATTACACTAGTCCTGCACAGCTGGTTTCCGGCTTCCTGGATCACAAATTCACCTCATTTGCATGGATTTCTCCTGCAACTGGGGTAATTTGCATACAGGGGCTGAGTCTGTGCGGGACTAGTACAGGAGCACTCGTGCACACCCCTACAGGCTATTCCTGGATCGCATGGCCGACATATTACCTGCTGGAGCTCCTGGACTAATCCTGCATGCCATGCAATGCTTGCGGAATCCAGGGGTCTGACATCCATATTATAAAATTCCAATGGTTCAATTGAATTTTCCCATCCAACATATCCATCAATTGGGTCACTATCCTTTGTTTATATTCTTACCATCAATCTTCTCTTTTTACTACTGACAGTTGAAACAATTTGCCTGCCATGATTATTGCTGGTTACATCCACACAATATCACATCTGTGAATCCTGCACACTCACTTCCACATTTTCTCCAGTGGTCAACTCTTAGCCTCAGTAATATATTCACCTCGTTATTCTCACTACATTCACATTATTGATCACTCTGTGACTATAAAAGTCCTGCCCATTATCAAATATTTGCTTCTACATCTCTGCACACTGCTGAATAATCTCACCCTCAAGATGTTGCAACAGCACCCTACTGTTTTCCCTTTACCCGCATTAATATTAAGTCATCATCAGGGATAACCCCTTTGGACAAGGCTGCTATGTACACTCCACATAAACTTCAAGGATGTTATTCAGCTCATTTCTCTCCGTGATCTATACCATGATCCTCTTTCATTATCAAACAGATTTCTTAACCCATCTGGCAGGAAAAAGAGTAGAGTCATTTCCCCAGTGTCCTGAAAGTTTCTGTTAGTCAGTATGAATACCAGCTGAAGTCTTTCCTGAAATGAGACCACTGGCCTCCTAGAACAGACTTTGGTAAATAAGTGTAAAATATAACATAATACAATATAATATAATAAACTCCATGTCTGCATAATGACTGAGAAAAAAGAGAAGCTCAAACACTGTTAATCACTGTCGAAGTGTGCATAAAACTGAAACCGCACCAGGAGTGATTTTATACAAGAAAAGTGATCAGAGGTTTCAAAAGCATGCAATATATATTTTGCCAGTTGATGTGATACCCTATA
This sequence comes from Protopterus annectens, assembly GCF_019279795.1. Taxonomy (NCBI): domain Eukaryota; kingdom Metazoa; phylum Chordata; order Ceratodontiformes; family Protopteridae; genus Protopterus; species Protopterus annectens. The sequence goes on along the minus strand of NC_056745.1, from coordinate 828,046,583 downwards.
AAAGCAGAAAAACCCTTCTGAGGTATATGTTCTATGGTTAACGCATGTAACACAGTATTGTAGAATGCATTGTTTGTGAATTAGGTTTATGCTTAAATCTGGCACACCACATGGTGGAAATGAAAGAACTCCCACCATGCTTTTAAAAATTTCACTGAAGCTACATATATTTAATTTACAAACTGAATATACTGCACCTTTTTGTAGTCTTTCAATGAAGTACTTAAAACGGTGTCCAGAGAGAGAAATACCACCCTGCTGTTTCAAAGATTTAAGCAGACGTACTGCTTGAACTGTAGTTTATGTTTTGAGATGTTCCTGTTTTATAACAAAATGGCATGCTCCTTTGCATCTTCATCCAGCTTATTTATTTCAGTGAAATACATGGAACACATCTATTTTAGGTTCTGTGCCAAATACTGGTATATTGCATAGTTGTCTTCATTGCACTTCATTGTCTTAGAGAACAACAAGTGAAAGCTGCAAGAAATGAAACAGCATTTCTGTGATTTTTTTTCCATTTTTAATAATGCTTATGCTTTTCAAAACACCATGACTCCTAACTAAAATGTCTACACTCTCTGGGCACAAGATTCAAACCAAGTAAATCCATAAGTGCAAACATATAAATGTGCTGTAAAAAATACCCTTGCTTATTAGAATATTATGCATTCATTAATTGAAGTGAATCTGAATTCCTGAACATTTTTATTCTGTTCTCATCCATCTTGATAACATATATCAAAAATGAGTTCCAATGTGGAATCACAAATGGTGCTACACTAGAAAAATCACATACTTCAAATAAGTCTGGCATAAAAGATAAATGCAAATGACCAGAAATTTTTATCATTACTTTCATTTATTGCTTTTCTATGTAGGATTTATTCCACTTAGTATCATAGCTCTTGCTGATGGAGTAATTCATCATTTTCCTAATTTTCTTTTCTTGTCAATTTCTGCACTGCCACATAACTGTTTGCTAGAGTCAGCAGTTAAAGTGCTACTTCCTGACCTCTTAACATCAGACATATATTCACATTACAGGTTATGAATTCTTTATATTTAATGCAATCTGCTGTTTGAGATCTGATATAAAATAGAGCTTAAAATGTATTTGCATATGTCTACATTTAAAGAGGACAGAAATGTAAATTATGTAATGCTTTAGAAACCATTTTCTACTACACAGCCTGCTGGATATTAAAACATTTCCTTAATGAAGAGTCCCTTAAATGTTTAGAGATTATTA
>NC_056745.1:827650331-827725331 GCF_019279795.1 Protopterus annectens | reverse complement strand
CAGAAATTACAAACACAATTGCATTCTTTTCACTCTAGGTTACTGGCAGATATAGGTTCAGTCAAGGTTAATGACATTTTTGTTGGTTTAAAAGAAAATCTGAATAAATATGAAAATGAACAAATTCAATATAAATCAACAAAAATTAAAAGGGACATTAAAGACTATGATAATGGTCGTGCGTTTCTTTGGAAACGCAAATCTTTTGGCCCTTTAACTAAACAGAAAAAATCTAATAAAAAACAACTTTCAGTTTCATTTGCATCTTCTGAAGGTTATGGGCAAACTACAGATTCAGAAATTGACTACAATGATTTTCCTCCTCTTCCAGCTGCTATAGATCCAGCAGCTCATCAGCAACGCTTTCGGAATGAAAGCAATAATTCCAAGAGAGGAAATAAAAAGAAAGGTTTTGAAACAGGTTCTTCATCGGGTGAAGGACAATTTAAACAAGTATACAAGAGAAGTAGATGGAACTGATTTTAGTAACACAGATTCTACCATCTTTAATGTAGTTAATATTTCTGGTTGTGATTTATCCAATGATGAAATGTCTGTACTTAATTTAGGGCTAAAATTTGTCCCTACTGTCATACCTCGACATTATTTGCTTAAACAAGATATTTTTAAATTCATTAGAAAACTTCATTTGAAATGTCATTTTTCTCATGATAAAGTATTTCCAACAGATAAAGTTGAATTTTATAATGGAAATGATGACAGTGATACCAGTATAGATAGTTATTATTCTTGTTTGTCGGATGATTTATCATTATGTACATATTCACAAGGATATTCTTTACTTAATATAGATGGTATTGATTTCCATAGTAAGTTTATTCCTTCTTACAATAATTCTACAATTATTCAATTCTCTGAAATGGTACATTTTTCCATTCAAGAAGTCATGAATTCAATAAATAAAAAATATCAGAAATACAATATGACAAAAAATGAATGGAATGCTTTGAAAAATCTTGTTGATAGACATGATATAGTTATTAAAAAATCTGACAAAAGTAATAAAGTAGTATTACTTAATCATAGGCAATATCTTAATATGTGTATGTCACACCTTAATGATTTTTTAACCTATGAAGTTAGTAACCTTGATAGTTATCTTAATGCAATGAAAGAATATACACACTTATTGAATAAAGGTGTTAGGTTAGGATATTTTTCTAAACAAGATATGGATAGAAAATTTTGTGTAGATAACTGTAATTTGGCCACTTTTTACTGCCTTCCAAAATTACACAAAAATATGATAGATCCGCCTGGCCGCCCTATAGTTTCAGCTAGTAATTATTTTTGTCGGAATATAGGCATTGTTATACATAATCATCTGCTACCACATGTACAAAAATTAGAGTCTTATATACGAGACTCTTTTGATTTTATTAATAAGATTAGTGAAGTTATTTGGACAGATAATATGTTTTGGATAAGTATTGATGTAGTCAGTTTATACACAAATATTAAACATTCAGATGGTCTACAGTCTTTACATTATTTTCTAGGAGATAGTCCTGCTACTCATTTCATTATAGATTTAACTTCTTTTTGTTTATCAAATATTTTTTTTAGTTTTAATGAAATTGTTTACCATCAAATTAAAGGAACAGCTATGGGGGCATCTTTTGCCCCCATGTATGCGAATTTATTTATGGGTAAATATGAATTGGAATATGTGTATACTAATGAATTCTTTAAAAATCATGTACTTTATTACTACCGCTACATAGATGATCTCATTTTTCTTTGTAGTGGTGGTGTTGAACATGTTTATGAATTTTTTTCAGATTTAAATAATAATAGATTCAATTTACATTTTGATGGTTTACAATTTGGGAATAAAATCCATTATTTGGATATTTTACTACAAGGAGAAGTAGGTAAAAAGATTCTGACAACAGTGTATCGTAAATTTTCTGATGGAAATCAATTCCTTAATGGAACTAGTTGTCATCCTCCACATACATTGTTGTCTTTACCATATGGAGAAATTATTAGATTATCAAGATTATGCAATAATGAAATAGACCTAGAAAAAAATATTTATGACTGTATTAATATGTTTTTAAAAAGAGGTTATAGTATGGAATTATTGAATATGTCCATTGATAAACTATTATATAATAATAATAACAATAAAGTTTATCATTTAGGAAATAATAAGAATAAAGAAGATGATAATTTTTTACCATATGTTAATAATATTGACAGTATTAATATAAAAAATGATAGCTTAAGAAATTCTGATCAAGAAATTAAAGATATCTATTTTGTTACTACATACAATATTTTTAGTAATAAAATTTGGAAAATTATTAAATATTTTTGGAAATTTTTGGTATCTGATAGAAATCTTTGTAAACTTTTTCCTAATATTCCAAAAATAGCCTTTAAGAGAGGACAAAATCTATCTGATAAATTAATTAAGGCTTATTATATTTTTCCTAATAGTCAAGTTTATCATAATATACAAACATATGGTACTTTTGTTTGTAATAAATGTAGTATATGTAAATATGTAAGGCCATATTTTGATAAAATTAATGATATCATGTATAAACCAAATAATGTTTTTTCGTGTAATTCTGTAGGTATTATTTACTGTATTAAATGTCCGTGTAAGCTTTTTTATATAGGAGAAACAAAAAGAAAATTCAAAACGAGAATGCAAGAACATATTAGGGATATAAAAAGAGGTATATTAGAAAGTCCAATTGCTTCTCATTTTATAGAAGTACATAGTGGTAGCGTAGATGTTTTTGAATGTTGTGTTCTTGAAAAAGTATTAGTTAAAAAAGGTGACGATAGATTAATAAAAAACATTTTATTGTATAAGGAAGCTATCTATATATTAAAATACAATACTATGTCACCTAATGGTCTAAATTTAGAAATGAATTGGAAAAGTTTATTGTGATTCTCTAAATGTATGTAGTTTTTTTATACATATTGTATTATATAGTACATGGTACCTTTAAAACTTTTTATATACATAATTGATTAATTTAACATGATTGTTTAATTGATTGGGATATTTATATGAGTGGGTGTGTTCTGTAATTTATGTTCATTGAAGGCTATTATGCCGAGGCGCTAAGCTGTATTAAATTTTCAAATAAGGAACTGGCGTTGTTTTTACGGCTTCGGCCTGATTTCTTTTCATAGTTGTTTGTGGTTTAAGAGAAAACCCTCTGCATGCTACAGTATGACAGCTTTTCTCCAGGTGTACTGATTGAGCATGGTGGCCGACACCTCTTAGAACCAGCAGTTAGAGAATTATCCACCCCATGTGTATGGTTTGTCATAGAAGAAAGGCCCTTCTAGTGTGAGTCACACTGGGGAGGTCACCTTGTGTTAGAGAGACCAAAAACCATGGCTGATACAGGAAATGGCAGCAGAAGAAGCAGAGATTAGCATGGTCAGGGAGACAAAAATGCTAATTTTAGTGCCATATTTTGTGATATCATAGAAATCACACAGCAGATACTGAGCCAAACACCATGGCTGATACAGGAAATGGCAGCAGAAGAAGCAGAGATTAGCATGGTCAGGGAGACAAAAATGCTAATTTTAGTGCCATATTTTGTGATATCATAGAAATCACACAGCAGATACTGAGCTGCATGCATCTGCAGAGCTGCAGGAGGTCATTGAAAGAAAAAAGGCAACTATTTGAAATGTCAGGACCCACAACATTGAGTCTGATAATGTGGAGCCTTAATGACTGAAAATTTGGACTTACATATATTAAGTCAGAGATTGCCATTTCTCAAGATATCCCTTTTTCTCTATGATGTTGAAGTCAGTATTTGTAAGTTTGGGGAGAGGGGCTTCTCTCCCGCATCAGGAATACTTGACCATCTGAAAAAAAAGACAAAGGAGAGAAAAGAAATTCTTAGTATTTCTGCTATATTTTTCTGACTGTCAACATTTCAAAAGGGAGTAAAACAAAAACCCACTTTGTATGTATCCACAGACACTCACAGATATGATTAATGCAGCATGGTGTCATTCTGAACCAACAGAAAAAAGAAAGACAATTCTGAAAGTTTAGGATTATGATGCCTTTTATGGTCATTTGAACTATAGCTTTAGAAAAAAAGCTTTATCTGAAAAAAAAATAACTTATGGTCTCATCATATTGTTTTATGGTAGAACATACTACAAAATAACACAAACCAGTAAAAGTCATGCTCATTTTTAAACACTACATAGAATACAGAGCTATAACCAGAAACAACTTTTGAATTATTAGTTTTTGACCACTTTGCACTACTTGTGGGTGATGGATGGATTTGCTACTCTCCCCGCAAAAATTCAATCTACATTTCTTATTCTACCTCATAGCTTTATCTGACAATCTTAGCATTTAAATTATATTTTATTTCTGTCATACAAATGATTAATTTACTTATATATGCCTGACAATACCTGTGGTTCTGTATTACTAAAGTGAAAATGTTTACTAGCAACATCCTTTATACCATGGGTGTAGTTATCTATCAAGCAAGCCATACTGTACAGGTTAATTTGAAAGGTTAGCTCATTTTACCTAACTTGAGCAGACTAAGTCCACCATGTTTAAATAATTACTTGAAATAAAAAGTGTACAAGTGAGCCTTAAAAGAATGTAGCTGCAACAAAAGTGGAAGAAAGTTGTTGATATTTTAGTACTTATCCAAGTATGTCAGTATCATTGCTTCATCTTGATTAACATAGCTTAATATCCTTGTACATCCTATAATATATGTTTATACATAATACACATATTATATACATATATATATACATACATATATATATATATATATATATATATGTACACACACACACACACACACACACACACACACACACACACACACACACACACACATTCAAAAAGAGAGGGATGTTATCCAAAAAATATATATAAGAAACAATAATAGAAAGCATGTCAATACAAAATTTTCAACCAATAAGCTTTACACAATAACAAATCAGTGGAAATGTCAGTAACAAAAATAGGAACAATCCAAGATTTTGTATATAATAACATACCAAAGTGGGCCATCCAGATTTTCCAGTCAAGTGCACTGTGCAGCACCATACCTGCATCCAAAGCACAATCAAACTTTAAAATGGTAACAGGAGCACCCAGAAAATGACTTCATGCTCAAGAAGGCCCAGTATATCATCTGAAGCAAATGAATTCATCAAATAGTGTCCTACAACCAACACTGTACAATTCCTGTTCTCCATAATGTCTCCTAGCTGTAAATGACTTGCCTTATATTGCTCCTCCCTTTTTGCTAGTTGCATAATAATGGACATTGGTGCTCCTTCCTATAGCATAAATATAGCATTGTAACTCCTTATGAAAGTGCATACATCTAATCATAAACAACTGCTTAGTCTCCAGCTGTCCTCCAAGTTACCCGACTCCAACTTAGCAAATAACCTGTTCAAGTCTTTCCAAACTTACATACAATCTAGGCAATGCTGCCTCATAATAAAGCAGAATGCTAACTAAACCTTTATTTTTTTTTTATTTTACTTCTTGGTTGACCAGAACACCCACTAGGTAAATTCACAGTTTTTATGGGTTACCTAGAAGCACTGTCTGAAGTGACTTGGTGAAAGTCATACAGTAGGCAAATAAAGGTGAAAGGAATCACCTTCATTTATCCTGGACCAGAAAGCAGGTCATTAGCAGATGAGAGATTTATTCATCTGTGCTGTCAAATGTAGTCTCCAGAAGTCCAGCAATCACAAGTATTATATATATGCCCAAATGATCCTTCTATAGTCTACACATGTACCCCTTATACTGATGATGAAAAGGAATATCCTGAAAATAACTCTCCCAGTCCTATCCATATAAACAGTACAACAGAATCCCCAATAAAGTAAAATGATCTCAGAAAAAAAAGTCAGTCATTGACATAAATCATTAGGACACAATTCCTCCAAGGCCAACAAAAATAAGTTTTCATGGAAAATATCCCCTCTAAATATATAATTTGCATATCAACAAGCAGACAGAAACCACTATAATCCATCAAATCCTTTAGAAACTGTACATTCTTTCTATTTTTCATCAACAAAGGAGAATACTAAAATCACTCACACACAGCACATAATCTCTGGACCAAGCATACTGCCCTGGTGTTTCAAAAAACTCCAAATGAGAAGTATCCCTCTCTGTAGCATATAGATTCAATGTTATTAAAAGGAAAACTTTAACCAATATCAATACACAGCAGGTGAGCATCTTTTCCATCTCCTCAACATATAATCTCAGTGACAGTATTAATACTTTATAGTGAAGTTACACATCCATGTGTTCTTCTATCCACATTCTACAGATCCCTGTAGGCATCAAAACCTGTCTTGTCACATTTATATTAATAATTCCAAAACCATGTTGCATGCAACTAGTCAAAGACTTTGTCTTAAAGCTTGCATGATGAGCAATACAACTGCACTGATACCCAGCCCCTTCCTAATGAAGTTAGTTGAAGGATGTTAATTTTTTGCCATGTACTATTTATTTATATTATCATATTGTTCAACTTTCTCAAAATATTGTAAAAGCAAAGTTACACAGAGAACTGGTCAGAATTTTTTGAAAGCTCACAGATGGATGAAGAAAATGCCTGTCAGTTTGGGTATTTAGTGAAATACTGTAAGTTGTTTAGAATTCATTACAGCCTTAATATTTACTGTGTTGACCATGACTTATAAAATCCAATTTAAGAGCTGCAATTCATTTTCTTCTACAACCGTAAAGATTACTTTGTGTTGAAAAGCTTGTCATGTATTCTTCTTTACATCTTTTGTAACAATTATAATTCTAGAGATTTGAGCATTTTTTTAAATGTTAAAGGCATAATTTGATTTTCTCATAAAGCCCAAGATGTAATCATTTGAAGTTAGAGCACAAACTTCCAAAGTTCCATTTATGGGAATGAGTTCGTACACCAAATAGAAGCATCTGTTTATCAAAATCAAATGAAAAAAACACTACTTACTGTTAACTTGCCATAACCTATCATGTTATTGACATGAAAAATATTCTCCAAACAAACAGTTTCACATCCCTGAGCCTTTACCCTTCAATCATCCAACAAACTGCAGTGGACTTTCTTTTGCCTTCAACCTATTAGTATTTAAAATAAAATTAATAACCATATTTATTTTTGCTTACATTTTTCTTTCCTCTTCCACATTCTATTCTTTAATTCAGACACATACCCACCCTACAAATCTACCACAAAACAGTTTTTCTCTGCAAGAAAGAAATTAAATTAGGGCATTGTTCTTATGGGGCAACAGGGCTACAAATGGGCCTACTACACCAGGGCTAGTCAATGGCTTTGCAACAGTTGCAGTCACTGCTTTCATGCCTTTATGGAATTGTTCCTCTTTACCTGTTTTAAGCGGGCAGCCTAACCAGAAATGACCTACATCACTAAAACTATTATAGGAAGGGTCACATTCCCAAGAAAAAAATGACCTTGTTTCCTACAACAACTACTAGATCTGAGAAGATAATTCATAGCAAAATGATGTTCGGTATGGAAAATATAACATTTTGCAGGTTATTCCCAATAAAGAGCCACATCCTTCCAAGTCTTAATAGAGAGTGGACTTCATAAATAACACAAACAACTAAGTATATTCAAATCAGCAGCTAGTTCTCCATAAATTATTTTTTTTCAAAATATCTGAATGTAAAGCAATTTACCATACATAGACTCAAAAGCAAAGTAAACTTTTGAATACAGTTGAATTTACAATCTAGAAAACTACATGCACAAGTTTTCAAGAGTTTGATGTCAAAGCTTGTAAAGAAAAGGAAACATTCTTCCCGGCTTATAATAGTATAAAAAGAATCAGATTTATGCAAACTTAAATCATAATATAAAGCACTCTTGAGGGGAATATCATGAACATGCCCATTAGGAACACAAATAAGGGATCTAATCTGCTGCATCTTAAAGTCCAGTACTAAAACCAGATATTCTCTCCCAAAAGTGTCTTTTTAGCAGATAAGTAGTACTCAAAAATTAACCTCATTCCTACATCCCAGAAGTACAGGAGATGAAGTCCTGCCAGTACAGCAACAACTGCAACAAAAGAAAGTTTTGAAATCTTGGCCATAGTGGCTGACCGTGAGAATCCCTGCTGGCAAACAGAAATTTTTTTTGAGAAATACAGTTTCCTGTTATGATAGAATACTACCAGGATGGTTCCTGCCAGTATCATTAGCCTCCAAATGGTGTTTATGAACCAAACAATCCATCACTTTGGTCCACAAGGATGCAGAAATTGTGGCCTATGAATCAGGAATATGTGTTAGCTATTTCAAAGTCTCAGTCTCTAAGCTGTCTTCAGTGAAAACAAGTTTCTTATCTTCTGGCTGCTCAGTACTAGCACCCCAATTAACAAAAGCAGTAGCTTCAGAAATGATGGAGTAGGACCCCAACACTCTTGGATATATGTAATTCCCCATTAGCTACCAGGAACTCTCCAGTGTCTCTTGTTAAGGCATAGCAGAAGATCCATGGAGTTCTGGCCAAATTTTTCCTGGACAGTATGGGTACCACCTCAAGTATCCCTTGAAAAAAGTCTAGTAGGACTAACGTAGTCAATAAAAACATAAGTAGAAAAGTGTTGCTATATGTTATGTAGAATCAACCAAGCATATTTTAAGGACTGTACTAAACAATACAGGCAGGTATAAGCCTAGCCTCAAGCAGCATTTTACCTTCTCCAAGGATGATGCCACAATGCAAAAAAAAAAAAAATGATTGACTTTAACAATTGGCTTAGCTTCTAGTGTCTGTCCAAGGGGATCCAATATATGTAAGCTTTCCCAGAGATGGTCTGCTTTTGGATACTGGCAAAGGCATTAGCTGCCCCTGTTGTGTCTTTTTTAGGCAGTGTCCAAATAACCAACCTCCCTACATAACAAAATCCTCTCTAGATAAACTCAAGGTACTGCAGCTTAATGCTAGGAATATTAACAAGAAACTGCACTCCCTGGAAGCACTCATCACTTTGGAAGATGCTGACATCTCTGCAGTCACAGATACATGGTTCAAAGGTGCAGAAAGCACCCCGACTGTGCAGGGCAAAAATGCCTTCCATATGTTCATACCACAAACTGAGAGTTAAAGAACCAAAGGAGGAGGTGCATCCATCTTCATTAAGGATAAGTACACCTTGAGACTAATCAAACATTATGAATCTCTTGAGCTACTCCATGTACAATTAACTATAGGCAAATCTCCTTACCACATCATAGCTAGCTATAGGTCCCCCACCATGAAACAGGAAAAGCATACAGCATACCTGGACTTACTGGAGTCACTTGCCCTACAGCCCAACACCTTACTCATGGGTGATTTTAATTATCCTACCATCAACTGGGAAATATACATGACCGCAAACATGCTGGCTCATAGGATCTTGGATTTTGTCAATGCAAATGTTCTGGAACAATTAGTCAGCACACCCACAAGAGTCTCATATGTCCTGGACATAGTATTCACTAAGATGGGAGAACATTGCACACCCCCCCGGCCATGCGAAGAATTTTTCAAAAATAAATTACCTCCTATTAAGTGATGGTATAAGAAGTTTCAAAGCCCCCACAAACACAGATAACACATACTCCTATGCAGAGGTGTCACTAATGCCCCGTATAACCACTTAAACAATTGTATAGAGTCAGCTGTACCTGACCAGATTAAAACCATGTCTTGTTGAAAAAACAAACCACCCTGCAGGACCCCCTTTCCTGTTTATACAGGCTATATAACAAGAGAAAAAAAATAATGTTGAGTTTATTTCTTTTGTTGTATAGCCTTATGCAAGGGGTCCTACATGGTGGAAACTGGTTTAGTAGAGGAGGAAATCCCTCTCTAGCTTAAACAAACAAATCAGAGATCTTGTCAAGTCCTCCAAAAAGGTAATTATGAAGCAAAAATATCCTCCCTAGCTAAGGATAATCACAAGGCATTCTTTAACTATGTCCAAAATCTAAAAATGAATACCCAGGTATGCACTGAACTGGTTATGGATGGCACCACCCATACTCAACTGGAGGAAATAGCCAACCAGCTAACTGACATATTTGGTGCAAACTTCACCTTTCTGTTCCCTCCAGTCATCCCCCAAAGTATACCTGCTACCATTCCTCAGCATATTGTCTCAAGAAAGCTGGTCATGTCAGTCCTCTCCAAGGCCAAAAACATGGCAACAATAGGACCAGACGACGTTCCAAGTTGCCTTTTAAATAACTTAAAACATAACCTAGTAGACCCGCTTGCATCCTTGTTTAACCACAGCCTGTGAACTGGCTATGTTCCAGTGGAATGGAGGACAACAACAGTAATACATCTGCACAAAGAGGGACCATCAACTGACCCTGCCAATAAGCGTGACTAGCCTCATTTGCAAGGGTATGGAAAGAATCATTGTGGACCTTATTAACAAGGACCTGGATGAGAGAAAGACAGTACATAATACCTGTCTTGACCTGGCTAAGGCATTTGACACAATTCCCTATTCAGTTATTATAGAGAAACTCTCCCAGTTGGGAATCAACCCTTACATTACCAGATGGGTAGCCAGCTGGCTCACTGACAGAGCATATACTGTCAAAAGTGGGTGAATTCACTTCTAACAGAAGTCTAGTCACCAATGGAGTGCCACAGGGTTCTGTGCTGTGCCCCTTACTCTTCACAATTTATTTCTCCAAAGTCCAGGCAAACTTGGATGGCCTGTGGCTGACCAAAGTTTGCTGACAACTGCAAAGTGGAAGCAAACACTGAGTCCCCCAGTGATGTTAATATACTGCAGATAGGGTTAACACAGACAAATAACTGGTGCCAAAACCATAGATTAAAACTAAATATAAAAAATGCATGATTATTCCCTTTGGGAAAGCTGACATACCTACTAATTGCATTATAGACAGCACTCGTCTAAGTATAGACCCAGTGGTGACATGATCTGGGTACTCAGATTGATAGCAATCTGAACTTTGGCCACCACATATCCTTAGTAGTAAGGAAATATTTCTGTGTGGCATATCTTATAAGTAAATCTATCACATCTTGACCTAAGGATGTTATAATTCCATTATACTTGGCTAGAGCAATAACTGAGTACAATGCTCCCTTTTGCATGTACCTCACCAGACATCTGCAACAGTTAGACACCACAGAGATTTCTCTTCAAAAAATTATAGGGTACACAAAACAAGTCTTATGCAGAAAGACTGAGAGGCTGTTACTGTATTCTGCCTCCTACAGGTTGCTTAGGGGTGACTTGTGCCTGGCTTACAGGGCACTCTCTGACCCATCCCTAATAGAAGTGCTACACATTCATAAATAAACTTCAGGAGGGTCACTCACTCCAGGGATCTTAACCTAGCCTCTGACATTGACAGGTCATGCTGGAGAGATATATCTTCCAGAGACTGCCACTTCTCTGAAGCAAGCTTACAGTTTATATGAAACAGTGCCCCTCCCTGACCCTTTTCTAATACAACCTAGATCAATGCATGCATGACTGCAGACTCACTACAGGGTGGTGCCCATGTCTGTCTTGGACAGAAGAAGTCAGTATTAACTACCATAGACCCTTACCTCTTTGAACTTCACTCACCTAACAACTGACAATTGGGGCAACTCTGGATAAATATGGCTAGACTTATAAGGGCTCTAGGGCCATTAGCCTAGTAACCTTCTATGAACCTATGAACTTTACAAAATAATCATAAACTACAACCTAACAACACCAATAAAAATAAACAAATGCCATATATGAAGCAACTTTAAACACTGTCATCTGTGTTAGACTGTGCGGCAGGAGATATGTACATATTCTCAGATTAAATTGTATTGTATGCCAGCATGCCTAATTGTGAAAATGTAAATACACTTTAAAATGTTGGGTGTTTTTCTGTTTAAACAGAATGCTTAAATAATCTGTTACTGCTTTGATACAGTTTTAACTGTGCATGTTTGAGAGGGACATTCTAAAGTACAAACTGCGGAGAATCAGCTGAGCAGTGAGTGATGTCACTGGAATGTCCCTGGTTGCTAGGAGATTGTTTAAACAGCTGATTGACAGAAAAATATATTTTTTTAAACAACTGACTGTTCTATTTTGAAACTAGACAGTTGAGACAGCAGTTTATCAAGTACAGAGCAGTTTGGCAAGTGCTGAGCAATCAGTAGACACCAAGAAAAGAGAACTAACCAAATAACTGTAAGCTTGCTTTAGCCTTGCTATTATATCTTATAGTAGATCAGGGGCAATATTTCTTCAATTAGATCAGGAAAGTTTAGTTATTAAGATAGAGCTTTTCTTGAAGAAAGGACTCCTATCCTGTAGTTTGATTTACATTTCTGGTGATTGAATTCCAATATTTATTGAGAATTATTTATTTTAAATTTTGTAATCATTTTTACTTATTATTAAATGTTTTTCATTACTTTACATTGTGGCTGAAAACCAGTGTTATTCATTAGAGACTGGAGAGTACTTTTACCTGTTTAATACTCCCCAGGTCACCTTGAGGGCCTGGCTATTCTGGTCTCGCAATTATTTATTTTAATAATTAATTTTCATAATTGGACACCCCTTTAGAAGGGCATCTGATTAGTGGCAGTATTACTGTATTATCTTGGGACAGAGACACAGGCGGAAATATGTACCAGGCTTCCCCAGAAGGGTTTGGTTGTGTGAGATTTAAATTTACTTTGAGTGTGAGTGCATCAGAGGTCTTAAATGGGGACACTTTACTCTGAAGTGTGTAATAAGAAAATACATTTGGGTGGACAGAGGTATGTAGTCCAGTCCCAGGAAAATAGAGCATGTCCCTTTTGTGTCCTTAGGGGAAAATTGTGAAATATTACTTCTGTTTAAGTGAAAGTCTCATATTGGAGTCAGTAGTGAGGACTGAAGCTCCTTAGTTACTGATCCAGGATAGTAATGGATGTCATTTAATTGTTGGCACTCTGGTGAGGTATTTGCCAGACATTGCATTAATTGGTGCCAGTGGTGTAGGATTTTGAACTGGATTTCAGTAGCCTGTGGGTAGTTGTCATTAAGGTATGCACTCTTGAAAGCCACAAGGTAAACATTCAGAATTTCAATCCACCACAGTTTTATTTATTTTTTAGTTAGATAGTCAGGGATAGCAGGCAAGGATATCAACAGAAGATTTTATCAAGCGTACAAAGATCCAGTTGGCTAAGGAGTGTAAAGGCAGAGGACTAGTACATGCCAGCTTGACCAAGGAAGCAATTATTTCAGCCTTGGTTGCAGTCACAGCTCAGTCCAGCTGGTTGGAGGATATCCAGTTTGGTTTTGGTGATGTGCAGCCTCCCGAGATAAGACAGTCCATATTTTCTTCAGAGGACCTGAGAATTCATCTACAGTTAATGAGACTGGAACTGGAGGCTGAAGAAAGGGAGAGAATTCAATGCCTGAAGGCTGGGGAAAGGGAAAATAGTGCTAATGTGAACTGGAGGCTGCAGAGAAACAGTGTCAATATGAACTGGAGACCAAACGTCTGGAGACCAAAGAGAGGGTGAGGTGTTTAGAAGCCAAGAACAATGAGAGACAGTGCTGGCATGAAATGGAGCTTCAAACCATTTGAGTGGGTCATGGAGGTAATGAGGAAGGGAATAACCAGGCCCCAGAAGCTGAAAAGGTCAGTAAACTTTTTCTTCATAACAGAGATGGGGATGACTTTGATAGTTTTATTCATATTTTTGAGAGGATATGCATACAATATGATGTCGACCATGAGCTCTGGGTTCAGCTCCTGACTCCCTTACTATATGGTAAAGTTGTTCAGACCATAGCAAAGTTAAATGGTGTGGATTGTTTGAATTATGAAAAAGTGAAATGTTGCTTGCTTGACTGTTTCAAACTTACACCTGAAGCTTATAGAACAAAGTTTCATGAACACAGATGCAAGGCAGATGAAAGTGCATGTGATTATATTGCTGACTTAAGTACTTACTTTCACAGATCAGTGAGTGGGTGTCAGGTCACCAATTTAGAGAGACTGGCAGACCTTTTGGTGAGGGAACAACCCCTCAGTACTCTGTCTTATTACATGAGAGTTTGGTTAACAGACCATGAGTGCAACTCTGAGTTGGGAAGAAAAGAGGATCTCTTCTTGGCAAGCAGAGCACCACTGCATTGGAGAGGGATACCCAATGCTGTACAAGGGCATAAGGGAACCCATGGGGGCAGTCTAAACCACTCCAGCAAAGTACACCAGTAATGGGGGAAACTACTAATCTAATTGCACAGTTATTAATTAGATGTTTCAAGTGTAACCAGAGGGGAACCATAGCAGTCAAATGGCCATTGAGACAAGGTGAGAAACAGAAGATGAGAGAGCCAGCAAGTTTTGATGAGAAACTGCCAGTGGAATGCTGTTTAGAAACAACTGGGGTGCCAAATTATCACCAAAATTTATATGCAATCTTAGTAGACGGTAAACAGATAACTGCTAAGAAGGACACAGCTTCTGACATAACCATTGTGAGGCCTGCAGTCACTAGAGAAGAACAGTACTTGCTTAGGCAGTCCAGTACAGTCAGAGCATTGGGAGGGATCCCGTTCCAAATACCTTTGGCTAGGGTTCAGCTTGACTGGGAGGGTGGAAGAGGAAGCTAGCAAGTAAGTGTGTCTGAGGATATTCCTGCAGAAGTGATAGGGAATGACTTTGATGATGCAGTACCTTGTGTACATGCAGTGACACACAGTCAGACTTGGAGAAAGGCATGTACGTCCAGTAGTCTGGGAGAGACCCATTAAGATCTCATAACTGAAGCTGGGACTGGAGTGGTGGCTGTTTCATGGAAAGGGCTATCTGGTAACAGCAAGTCTGAATGTGAGCCACAGCTGCTGGTTGGTACTGATGTTCCCTTGGACATGGTGACTGTGAGGGTGGAGGTGAGTGGTGGTACCCAGAATGACAGCGAGGCACAGCTGTCAGAAGTGACTAGGCTTTCTGTGGAAGGGAAGCTGGGGAAGGTCACAAAGGTAGAGTTGAGACAGGCTGAACCTATGGATCCTACATTACAAAGCTTGAGGGAGATAGCTAAAGCAGCACCTGAGGCTCAAGGAAGAGGGGAGTCTGTATACTGGAATAAAGGTTTGTTGTATAGAGAATGGACTCCTGGAGGTGGGCTAGAAGGTGAAGTGATATAGCAGTTGTAGTGCCTAGAGCTTACCATCTGCCACTCTTAGCCATAGCACATGGCATTCCTTTCTCAGGTCATATGGGCATAAGATGTAATAAGGGATGCACTACGCAAAATTTCTGTTGATCTGGGATTGTGAGGGATGGGATAGGATATTGTAGAACATGTGAACAGTGCCAAAAAGCTGGTAAAGCAGGGGACAAGGCTCTGGTAATGCCTTTGCCTTTTGTCAAAGAGCCATTTCAGAGTGGCCCTGTATATTATGTGACACCTGAGTACTCAAAGTTCTACAGGAAAGAAATACATATTACTGGTAGTAGACTATGTGACCAGATATCCTGAAGCAGTGGCTCTTTCATCTATTGATGTGGCAAATGCTTTGATAGAAATCTTCAACAGAGTACGTTTTCCATGGGAAATACTGACCAAGGTGCCAACTTCATGTCAGACCTGCTGACTTGTCTGTGGAAGTGAT
This sequence comes from Protopterus annectens, assembly GCF_019279795.1. Classification (NCBI taxonomy): domain Eukaryota; kingdom Metazoa; phylum Chordata; order Ceratodontiformes; family Protopteridae; genus Protopterus; species Protopterus annectens. The sequence goes on along the minus strand of NC_056745.1, from coordinate 827,709,614 downwards.
GTGGGGTGAAACATCTAAAGACCACACCTTCCATCCCCAGACTAATGGTCTTGTGGAGAGGTTAAACTCTACATTGAAGAGTATGCTATGAGCATTTGCAGACTAGTTCAAAAGGGAGTGGAACAAGTATTTGCCCCATCTGTAATTTGCGTACAGGGAAGTGCCACAGGAATCTACAGGTTTTTCACACTTTGATTTGTTATACAGGCATAGGGTGAGGGGGCCTTTAGGTTTAATTCAAGATGAGTGAGAAAGTCAGAGTGAATCTCACAAAGAGTCTGTTGTGGTTTATGTTCTCAACTTTTGGATGAGACTTAAGGAGCTCATGGGTTTAGCTCAAGAGAACCTAGCAGTGCCTCAACAACAAAAGAAGGTGTGGCATGACAGGAATATTCGGGCTCAAGAGTATGCTGAGGGATAGAAGGTGATGGTACTTGTTCCTGCTAGACATAACAAGTTACAGGCAGCTTGGGAAGGACCCTTTGAGGTGGTGAGGAAAATCAATGATGTGAACTACATGGTAAATTTGGTAGGTAGGAGATAAGGGCACAAAATGTACCATGTGAATATGATGAACCTTATCATGACAGGGAAGCCCACGTATTGACCATTCATATTGGATGACAAGAAGAGTCTGAAAGGGATATAGTAACTGATATTTTAGGTGAGGCTAGGATTGACACCTCTGTGGAAGAGATCACCATATCACCACAGTTAACTCCTAATCAAATCCGGGAGATAAAAAATGGTATTGCAGGAATTTGGGGATATGTTCACAGGGCAACCTGGGTGTACTGACTTGGTGCATCACCATGTGGACACAGGACTCCAAAAACCTATTAAACAGGTCCCTTATAGAGAGTGAAGCAGACTCTTAAAGAAGAAATAAGGGAAATGATAGAACTGGGGGTAATTCAAGAGTCTTATAGTTCTTGGGCTTTCCCAGTAGTGCTAGTGCCAAAGAAAGATGGCATGAAGTAGAGTCCAGGATTGTAAGCAAATGATATGACCATACAACATGACAGTGAGGTTAATAATGCCAATGTGGATGGATTTTCTAGGAGAGGAGTGAGTTAATATTCCAGATAGGCCCATTTTTCTCAAGCGTCAGTTTTTAAGGGTCACTTGAAAGCCATGTTTGAGTCATAAGTACGGAAATGTGAAGTAACTGAAAGCACTATCATCTGTGTCAGCATGTCTGGCAGGAGATTTGTACATATTTTCAGATTAAATTGTATTGCATGTCAGCATGCCTAATTGTGAAAATGTACATATGTTTTGAAATGTTGAGTGTTTTCATGTTTAAAAAGAACTGCAACAGGTACGCCCAAGAATCCAATGAACTCTTCCAAAGATACTGTTGAATACTTTATTGTGTAAAACAAACAAAAGTACTAATTATACATTTGTTATGTATTTATAGTTGTTGGGTTAGTTATGGTCTGCAATGAAGTAGGTTTTCTGCAGGACAATGTATATATTTTTTTCCTTCTCTAGTGAGGCATTTGAAATTTATTTTATTTCAATTCTGGCTAGGATCAATAAGCAATAAGTTGCCCTATGTCATTTGACGCAAGATGTTTCATTACAACAACAATGGAGTATAGTACATCCGTTTTCTAAATAAATCATGTTCACCAGAGGTCAAAGTTTTTCGTAATTGTTACGTGAAATTTCACTAATTAACCTCTTTAAGGTTATTTACAACGTTAAGTAGTTTTTCCTGTTTTTACATTCACTCAACAAGATGTGTGGGTACATGAAATATAACTTATTAAGTATTGAGTGTTTTTTAAAAGCAACAGTATCACCTAAGATGTTAAAATGTTTTAATGACTTACTAAATGGCACTTCAATTATGATATATTAATTATGTCTGATTGTTGTTAATTGATAGTTAACAGTTCTATTTAAATGAAGTAAAGTCTCTTGATGTTCATCTTGAAAAAGCCTGACATAGCTTCAGGCGAAAGCGCTTGATTGTTTTTTACTTAGTACTTTTGTTCGTTTTACACAATAAAGTATTCAACAGTATCTTTGGAAGAGTTCATTGGATTCTTGGGCATACCTTTTGCAGTGGTTTTTCATGGTCTTTTGGGACTGAGTTTGTGGTTTGGATTTACTTGATGTTTAAAAAGAACGTTTAAAGAATCTGTCACTACTTTGATACAGTTCTAATTGTGCATGTTTGGGAGGGACATCTAAAGTATAAACTGTGGAGAATCAGCTGAGCAGTGAGTGATGTCATTAGAATGTCCCTGGTGTTAAGAGATTGTTTAAACAGCTGATTGACAGAAAAATAATTTATTTTAAACAGCTGACTGTTATATTTTGAAATTAGACTATTGAGACAGCAGTTTGTCAAGTACAGAGCAGTTTGAAAAATGCTGAGCAGTCAGTAGATACCAAGAAAAGAGAATTCACCAAAGAAACTGTAAGTTGCGTTGGCCTTGCTGTTATATCTTAGATCAGGGACAGTATTTCTTTAGTTAGATCAGGAACATTTAGTTATTAAGATAGGATTCTTCTTGAATAATGGACTCCTGTCCTACAGTTTGATTTGCATTTCTGGTGATTGAGTTCTAATGTTTATTGAGAGTTATTGATTTTCAATTTTGTAATCATTTTTAATTATTATTAAACAGTTTGCTGGACATCACACAATGAAATCACATTTTGTAGCAGTATGCTCAAATTGGTAGATAAACTGATTTATGTAAAACACAAAAGGTCTTTTTAAAAAGATAAGTTATAATGGACTTCCTAAAGGCCTCCCACATATCAAAGACAATTTTGTGAGGGTGTGGGTAATACCATAAGTCTTTGGTATGCAGATCAGAACATTCTCACCATACTGGCCTCACTCCAGAAAATGCCTCGCTGCAGTTTAGTGTTGTTGTCAGGCAAGTTGGTGTACAATCCTAACAATCTAGCTACACTCCTATATTATATAGCTTGTTTGCATCTGATATAGGCAATTGTCCAGGGTATCTTCATTATGATACAACACTACTTGCTCTGAGACTGCATCCTTAAAATGCATGGAAGGGGACCATATTGTAATATCAGTTATGCATTTTCTTATAAGCTCTTCATCTGTCAGCAGTCTTCAGAGTGCAGTGTCATACTGGTCATATATGCTTAGCATTTTATATTAATGCCCAATTCTGCTACCATACAAAATAATGAAATTTAATTAGGAAGTAATAAAACTTGGATTTTGGTGGTAGTGGACTTTCTCTACTTACAGAGGTATTCTTATTCAAAGGAGTATCTAATAAGATTTCAATAACAGTGATAATTAGAGTTCTCACATTTATAAAGACAGCATGTGTGCATTTTGTATTTTAGAATTTAAATAGTTTAGGTGGCAATAATGGAGTTTTAACTTTATAGTTTGAGAATCTGGCAAATATAACATTATTTGTGCTAATCAATGACATAGTAGGGATTTTATTTGTAACTAATGTTTTTTCTATTCTTTTATACAGGTAAATGGTTATTTTGTATGATTTCAGAACAAAAGTAGGTAGTTGCATGATTTTATTTTGCATTGCCTTAGTTGGCCAAATTCCCATATCTGGGTAAGTACCACCTAAGATCTTTCCTAAAACTGGGTTCCAGAATAAATCAGACCATTAGTGGAATCAACCTAGTTACTGAAAGTGAAATAAAAAGAATAAACGAAAATAAAATTAAAAGCAAACACCTAATGCAAATGTAATAATGCTCATGTCTCCCACATTCTCTTCTTCACTATTGCAGACCTCCCCTTTGGCCCTTCTTTCAGCATCTTTTGCTTGTGATGATCTTACCAGTATGAACTTTATTCATTTAAAGCAAAACACCATCTAAAAGTCATTCTGCACCTGATACAAGTTGTAAACCTTACATGATTTTGCACTCTGAACCATAAGATCAAAATTTTGCTTTAGATTCATCCTGCATGCCCTACATAGTACTTACTTTGTAGCTAATCATACAATAGTTCTTCTTTAAATGCAATTAAAATAAATCTTTAACTCTATCTTCTATTTCATCTTGAGTGCTGAACATCAAAAGACTTCTACTGAGACCATTTGCTTCATTTAATTATAAAACTCTACTAAAATTCTCTTTGAAACAGCATTCAGTTCAAAATTTTATCTTCCTGCATTGATGCTAACAGTGCCAAACTCTTTGTTAGTGATTCTGAAATAAAACTACCGTGAGTTTCTGTCTAGACCTCTTTTATCATTTACAAAGACAATGCACATAATGGCTTTGTAACAGCTGATTATGCAAAGTTCTTTGGTCTCTCTGTGGTCCTTAATAATCATTAAAGGCATTTGCTTGTAGTGGTTTTAGAATGTCTTTACTTGGTGTCCTTAAAATAACATTCTATCAATGTTTTCTCTTCTCTCTCTTTCTCTTTGTTGGTCTAAATCCCTTTTTTTGTTCTCTCTTCTAAGTTGCACTACAGCAAATACTCTGCATAAGGAACAATAGAGGTCAAGCACTTTTTATGATTATTACTGGGTTTCTCTTTTTGGTTATAGACATTTCTAAAATTCGTCACATGAATACTTTTGTTTGCTTTCATTCCTATGAATAATTCTTGCACAACTCTGGAAAAAAAATTGCGAACTTTATATTCTTTTCAGGTTTACTTAATATGTATCTTGTTTGCTCGTTTCCCACCTTTTCTAGCCAGTCCATATCCCAGGCTTTGCTTGTCTCAGGACTTTATTTTCTGTGCTCAGAGCTATCCAGACCTTGCTGTGGTAGAGGGAAGTCCTACTGCTTATCAGTGGGACTGGTGAGCATTGTGCTACCTAATGCTAGAGGAGTGGTTTCCAGCTCTGAAAATTGTAATTTTATTAGCCTTTTTGGGCTGATTTCTGTCCCTTTCAACTTTCTGGCTTAAAATTGCATGTGTTTGCACATTTTTCACATCGTGCAGCACTGTGAGGCTACAGTTAAACTATTCCAGGTGCCAGAAAGTCTGCTCCTCAAATTTTCCCTTAGAACTAGCTGGTTTCTCAGTAGTAGCACTAAAATCTGAACCCCTGTGACTAGCACTCGCTCTAGAACCTGCTGGAAAGCACTAGGAAGCCTGAAACTGATTCACGCACTCAGCTCTCCTTGTCAATAAGGAGAAATTAATCATAGGCACTAAACAGCCTGTAATTGCAAAGTACCTTGCAAAGGTAAGGGAAAACAGCTCTTAAACTTTACAAAAAAGCACCTAAACAGGCATTTCCAAGGGTCAGCTTCCGGTGATTTTTCCTGTCCACCTGGTGAATCTGGGCATACTGGGGCAATGCAGCAACTGCCTCATGTACACAAACAGTCCTCTCCTCCTACCATCCAACACTACAACCTGCGAGAGATGAATTTACATAGCCAAACTGGAAGCAAAGCTCTCTCCAGCCAAGATTGTGCTAGACAGTCAAGAGGAGAAGGTTAACACCTGCATTACACCTCAAGCAACTCATAGCCCTTCAAAACCCACACCATCAACACCCACACATAGCAACATTAAACCCACATATGCAGAGGCCCTTAACATTAACCTGCCCAAGCAACAAGGACCTCCGAAGCCGAAACGCAAACAAACACCAGTCACAACCAAAGTGACACATAGCTCATAACACCAGTGTGCCACCCAACAACAGCCCCTAAGGCAAGACAATGTACCCAACACTTTAGTCATAGGTGACTCTATGGTCAGGCACACTGATGTCCCACTCAACAGGCTGAACAAGGAGAAAATTACAGTCAGCTGCCTGTCGGGTGCCAGGATCCGTCACATAACACATGCACTCAAGTTACTCCACAACAAGTACAAAGACGACTCTGTCATTGTCCATGCTGGAGTGACTGACTTGAGACGTACCTCCCTGGACTACATGAAAAGAGACAAGGAAGAGCTCTTGGATCATGTGACCCAGGCAGGTACGACCCTAGCCCTGAGTAGCATCCTGCCTTCGCCCAGAATGATGCCACAATATAAGGACAAAATGATTGACTTCAACAATTGGCTAAGCTTCTGGTGCCATTCAAAGGGGATCCATTATTTGTCTGCCTGGGAAGACATGATCGACAAACCATGATGCTTTGCCAGAGATGGTCTGCACCTGTCACTCCTGGGATTCAGGTTACTGGCTAAAGCTCTTGCCAACCCTATAGTGCCTTTTTAGGCAAGGTTCAACGGACAAAACCGCCACCATAACAGATGCAAGCATGCAAAATCTGAAGGTAATGTTACTCAATGCCAGAAGTCTAAATCTCAAAATGCACTCTCTCGAGGCACTACTAAAAATGGAGAACATCGATATCTGTGCAGTAACTGAGACCTGGTTCAGGACTCCAGGGAACACCCCTGCAATACCAGGCTACAATTTTTACCACACTTTTTGGACACATAACCAAGACCGAAACATTAAAGGTGGAGGAGTGTCTATATTCACCAAGGATATTCACACCTCCAGGCTAGTTGCCCAACACAATGCATCTGAAATTCTCCAGGTGCAACTAACACTAGGTAAGACTGCAATCCAAATTGTAACTTGCTACAGATCCCCCACCATGCCCCAAGATTCTCACTACACCTTTCTAAACATACTGGAAAATATTAAGATACAACCAAACACCCTAATACTGGGTGATTTCAACTACCCTGCCATTAATTGTGAAAACTACTCAGGTACCAACTCCTTTTCCCAACAGTTCTTGGAATTCATAAATTCCAATGCCCTGGATCAACTAATCCATTGTCCCACCAGGGGCTCCAATATCCTAGACATGGTCATTACCAACATGGGAGATAGATGCTCCACACCAGTGGTCACCCCTCATTGGTCAGGTCTGACCATAAGCAAATCACCTTTGACATCCATATCCCATCCCCACCCCCCAGTAAGGAAACCTCCTGAAAAAAAACTTCTCCAAAGCCAACTTCATGCTACTGAAGTCAGAAGTGACAAACTTCACAACACCCACGCAGACGGGGTCCGGAAGTTCGAGTGCAGAATCCTACACTAAGGCATTGTACAAGCACATCCACTAGTGCATGAATCGTGCCATCCCAAATAGAACCAAGATGTTCTTTTCCAAAAAAAGGAAGCCAATCTGGTGGTCTCTTGCTATAAACAAACTATACAACAGAAGGAAAAAAACTGTTGCAGAAAAGAGGAAAATCCCAGGATGCAAAAAACTCCCTCACCAGCCTCAGTATGAAGCTGAGATCCCTCATAAAATCCTCAAAAGCTAGTTATGGAAATAAAATTGCCAAAGATTCCAAAGACAACCACAAGGCATTCTATAGTTATGTCAAGAATCTAATTGGCAATGCTCAGATCTGCTCTGAGCTACAACAGAATGGCATTAAATATACTGATCCCAAGGATATTGCCAATATCCTGGCAGATCGATTTAGTGCCAACTTCACCCCCCTCTCACCCCCTAAAGGGCCCATCTCAATACCAAAATATTGCCAAATTCCGATAATCACGGCCACACAGGTAGAAACCGCACTCTCCAAAGCTAAGAATACAGCATCCATGGGACCAGATGACTTCCCAGGCTGTGTACTACATGAACTACAAAATGAACTGGCACCTCACCTAAGTGTCAAATTTAATCATAGCCTCACCTCAGGCTTCATGCCCACTGAGTGGTGCACAGCTACAGTTATCCCATTTCACAAGGGAGGATCTGCCTTGGATCCCGGGAACTAGGGTCCCATCAGTCTGACAAGCCTGATCTGCAAGGGCATGGAACGCATTATCATGGAACTTATAAACAAAGACATTGGCAACCTTCAAACACTGGACCCCACCCAGTTTGGGTTTGTGAAGGGCCAATCTTGTCTCCTGAATCTGATTGACTTCTTCGAATCAGTCTCCAGAGCTGTTGATGAGGGTAAGGTGGTCCACACAGCCTATCTGGACCTCGCCAAGACCTTCGACACAATCCTCCACTCTGGAATCATAGATAAACTTACTAAGCTGGGCATAAATCCCTACGTCACTCGATGGGTTACCAACTGGCTTACCGACAGAACTCAGACTGTAAAAGTAGCCGACTCCAAATCCAGCTCCAGACAAGTGACAAGTGGAGTACCTCAGGGTTCAGTCCTGGGACCACTCTTGTTTGGCATCTACTTCTCTGAAGTACAGGCCAACACTAAGGGACTCTGGCTAACAAAGTTTGCAGATGACTACAAACTGGGAGCCATTATTGAATCCCCAAATTATGTGGATATTCTACAAAAGGGCCTTACAGAAACAGATGCCTGGTGCCAGAGCCATGGGCTCAAGCTTAATGCCAAGAAATTTATAGTTATCCCCTTTGGAAAAAACATGTACCCATGAATTACCATATAGGTGGCAGGGCACTAAACATCGAAAGTGTGATGACAGACTTAGAAACACAGGTTGACAGTGGTCTCACATTCGATAACCACATCGTCACAACAGTCAGGAAATCCTTCTATGTGGCACACCTCATCACTAAGGGCTTTTCATCCAGAAAAAAGGAGGTCATCATCCTACTGTACTCATCCTTGATTAGACCCATTATAGAGTATAATGCCCCATTTGGTATGTACCTCACAAGACATCTGCATCAGCTGGAAAGGCCACAGAAATACCTCACTAAAAGAATCACAAGCCTAAAGCAGATGCCATATGCTGATCATCTAAAAAAACTCCAGCTATACTCTGTGGCATAACGTCTACTCAGAGGCAATCTCTGCTTAACATACAAGGCCATGTCAAACCCTGAGCTGTTGGACATGCTCCACTTAAAGAAATCCCAATCCCTCAGAGCTACATGCTCCAGGGATCTAAACCTTGTCATCACAATGAACAAAACATGCTGGAGGGATAGGTTCCTGACCCAGAGACTCCCCATACTCTGGAAAAGACTGCCCATATATGTCAAGCAGAGTGCCTCATTGGCCCTCTTCAAAAGGAACCTTGATGATTGGATGGGAGATAGGTAATTCACCCTGGGGATCATGTTAGTTGCCATGCTCGACAGGGGTCCAGAGAAGTAAATATTGTGGGAAGAAATATCCAGGGGATTGTTATGGCTAGGCTTGCATAGGCCCTAGGGCCGATAGCCTAGTACCAACCTATGAACCTATGAATGTTGCACAAAGTATCTTTAACAAAGTCTTGCAAAAATATACCTGTGCAACTACACCTTATGCATAAATCCCCAGATTCTGCATTCAGTAAACATGTCTACGTATATGCACAGTATTTTAGCCCGGTGGTTTTGATTCTTTTCTCTTTTATTTTTTGTTAAGCTAATCTATCCATAGCCATTCAATAGTTAAGTCTCAGGCTCTCTAATCCCCTCTGAGCCTTCTGTCACTGTAAAGCCCACTTGCACCATTTATAGTTATTAGTGAAATCTTGTTTCACTGTATGAGGCCACCACTTTCTCAGTCAGTAGATCCTTTTAGCTATGTGTTAAGAAAAAAAGATTCTGCCTTTACATCCCTTCATTCTCAAGGAGAATCCTGAAAACAGCGTTGATATCTAGGAACAAAATCAAAGTTATAAACCAATTTGCTCTTCCTACCCTAATGTACAGTTTTGGAGTGATTGACTGGCCTCAAAATGTGTTGGATAGATTAGATAGAAAAACAAGAAGGATGCTTCATGCTCACCAAATGATTTATAAAAATCAGTGTATACCAAGATTATATATTCCCCGTTCCGAAGGATGGATGGGACTCCTTGAAATTGATTACAGATATAGATCTGCAATTGTGGGACTCCACACATATCTGCTGACCTCACAAGACCCAAACATAGTGAAAGTTTTGAAACATGAGGAGAATAAATCTAAGATGACTTCTCTGCTTAATGTAGCAGAAGCTTATGGCATCAAGCAGGAATGGAAATCAAACCAGAAGTAGATAAAAATCAGGCAGCAACTGAATATGCCAAAAAAAAAAAAAAAAAAAAAAAAAAAAGACCGAATATAAGGTGAATGATCAGATGAGAAGGCAAGATGTGGAAAATGCATAAATATAGTTGCAAGTATAGAAAACTTCTGGAAGAACCTCATGTTGATCATGAACAAATACAGGAATGGTTAAGGAGAGGTGAATTCAAACCAAGAGATGAAAGGTTAGTATAGGTGGCCCAAGATAGTGGGCTATGTACACACTGGTTTATAAAGTCCTTTGAACATGTGAAAGAAACAGACAAATGCAGGTTTTGTAAAACTGAATTGGAAACAGTCACACACCTTGTTTGTGGTTGTGATATACTAATGGCAGAAGGACTGTATACTGAAAGGCATAATAATATGGCAAGAATAAGTTTGCCAATTGTACAGAATTTGTCTGGATTGTCCAGAAATAAAGGTTGTTGTCCGGTTGTCAGGATTTCACAGTGTAAATCCGGAAATTACTTTTCACAGGCTAGCAGCAGTTGAAAAAAAAAAACTTGACTGGTGCCTGCCGAGTCCAACTGCTGAAACATCAGTGAGTTGCACACTACATAGGCACCTAACCTTATTGCATGTTGATTTGCGGTTGCTAAGCAACCATATGCATGCATAGACAAATGGAGTGTGTGTGTGTGTGTGTGTGTGTGTGTGTGTGTGTGTGTGTGTGTGTGTGTGTGTGTGTGTGTGTCTAGAGAACTATTGCTAGTCGTGTAACTCCGAGTCCGAACAAACTCATATTATGTTTGTACTACTTATGTCAGTCACAGTCTGAAGTGGAACACCCTGCCCTGCCCCTTTGAATTGCTTTAATTAACAAATACATCATCCAGTCATCCGATCCTCCCATACATGAATAAATGATGACCAGGCATATATTGGCAAGTTGGCTAAGCTTAGATTTGACAGATGACTTTGTCAGTTTTTGCAAAGTGGCACAGAGGGAACAAGACCAAATAAAAAAAATCCAGAGCATTCATTCTTTTCAGCAAGTAACTTCAGCTTTGCTCAGTAAGAATTTGAAATGTAGCACTAAACTAAGAGTATATGAATGCTACGTGGGAATAGGATGGTGTTTTATCATGCTAAAACTCTTCGTAATCATGATCTTCCATTTATAAGAGATCGAGATGTTGAAGAGTTTTAGCATATAGGAAAACTACGTTCAGGTTCATAATCATATACTGTCTTGCTTTAGTGCTACCATGCTACATTTCTTATCTTACTGAACTGAAGCTGAACAGAATGAATGCTCCGGATTTTATTGCCCAGTTGACACGACTCACTCACTTGACAGTTTAGCTTCTGCATGATCTGTGCACAGTGCACAGCAGCAGCACAGCTGCAGTAGTAACTTGCATCTCTTGCTTGCGGCACCGTGTCCATAATAAAATCAAACTGGAGAGAGAGGGACACCTGGGCAGCTGGGCTGCATTTTTTAATAATAAGATGGATGGATGGAATAAGAGGAGGTCAGAAGAATAGACTCTGTCACTGCCACTAGACGAAGAGACCGAGACTTATGAGAGAGAGAGAGAGAGAGAATGACTGAGACGGCTATCTAAGGGCTTTATTATATTTTATAAATATTAAAAGCAGATGTTTTGATTGACTATTGCCACCACTGGCCTCTGTAATGTTTCAATACTGGGTCTTGATTAAAACTACGCTGTAAAATAAATTTCTACTCTACACATCTACAATCTACATTTGCATTTGCAATTTGCATTATGTATTCATATGACAACATTTCCCCTGAAGCTGATTGGTTAATCTCAGTTTACAAGTGAAAGTTGAGATAACCAATTACCACTGATTCAGCACCGCGCCAGAATTGAAAGCAAACTGAAATCCTATAGTTTGACAGCTCCTGAGATGGTGAGACCTCCCGAGAGTGAGACATGTATAAAAACACCATGCAGCCAACATCCACTATTTTATGCAAAGAAAAAGCGAAGGTGACTGTGTGGAAAACAACAAAAAAGAATTAATTATCTTTTAGGCAGGAAGAAGAAGGGGAAGGAAGAAGTCAAGTCTGTAGAAGAAGTCAATTATTGTAGGTAAGTAAGTACAGTGGATACATTACAGACAGAGAAGAAGTAACTTTCATTGCATATTTACAGAAGGTATAATAAAAAATAATAAATAAAAATACACAAATGCAGTTAGTGCACAGTGCATTATTAATGGAATGGTGATCATTTTCATAGTACACTTCTTCTTTCCTTTGAATTGTACAGTCAGTGTCAGTAGTAGTAGTAAATGTGTGACTATACAGAGACAGACAGATTCGAAGTTTATAGATTGGTAGCAGTGTGTGGAAAGTACAGTAAAATTGAAAACCAGTGGCAAAAGGGTATGTTTGTAGTTGTAGAGTTTTATCCTGGGAAAGTGCAAGAGCATAGTAAGGAATCCAAATTTAGGCATTGTGTGTTAGTTGTGATTTGAAGGAGTTTAAATTGTCAGTTTGAAGGAGAGAAAGTGTTGGTGTTCTACTTTTTTTTTTTTTTGAGACCTTTTAGTATAGTGAGTTTCCTGCTGCATTAATTTAGATTACAAATAGCTGTCTCTTTCTTTTGTGGAGCATAGAATTCTGCTTGCAGACTAGTGCATGATAGCGCCATTTACAGTCTCAGAAGGCATGGGAAGTTTTTCTGGTTTGTTAATGGGATCATGCATTGTTTGTTGCTAACTTAGCTAGCTCAATCCAGTCTGTTGTTGTAAGACTGCACAGTGGTGTAGTTGTCATTGAGATGACAGCAGTAATGAAGGAAGATAAGATTCAATTAATAATTTAAAATACTAAAATAGATTAAATTAATAATTTAAAATACTAAAATCAAAATCAAAATAAGATACTAAAAATAAAGTAAGAAAAAAATTGAAAGTTTTTTTTTACAGCAGAAACAAAACAAAACAAATACAACAACTGAAAAAGACACAGTAGAAATATAAGAATATATAACAAGCAGTACTATAAATAGATAAAAAGGCACACATGTAAAAAGATTTGCCACCAGCCATCACCAATGTATGCCATACACTTAATGTTTATAGTTTTATAGGGCAGATAGAGACATATACGGTGGTGAACTATGTAGAGAGTTATGTAAATAACAATGACATATTGTTGCACATAATGTTTTACCCATTTAGTGGGTTAGGCTATGGGTTTGTTGTTCAGCAGTCTGATTTAGCGTGTGCATTGGAAGAAGCTGTTATGGTTATGGAATCTGGATGCCCTGCATCTAATGTTTTTGTAGCGCTCCCTTGTTGGCAGGAGTTTGGTTTCATGCATCTATTATATATTATTATATATATTATATATTATATATAATTCAAACTGTTCAATCATGCAGAGAGACTGTATATAATTGCATTCTGAATTAATAAAAGTACAACTTTGTTGACCTGTCCCATTCAACTTGTTTGCTAATTATGTAGTTCATCACCAGTATGAACAGTAGTGGGTGCAAAACTACACCCTAATGCACATCCACCCCCACTGGAAATTACTCTGAGTCCACACTGTTTGTACTTCAACAGTACTGATGTCATTGGGCTCTTGTACTGTACATAGCCTGTATGAAGTCTACTGTTTCTGGAGCCTTTGAACTATCTTAGCACTGCCAACATCAGCTTTCTTGGAACCTTGTATGCTTTCTCCAAGTCTAGACATGCCCATTTGGACTCTTTCCACATCTCTAGCCTTTTCTCCACAGTCCACTATCTGTCTCATTGCAACAGGTTTGTTTATTTGGTTAGTGTATCCTCCTGATGATCTGAATCCAAACTGCTGCTGTCTCCCCCACCCTTACTTTCTTCTAGCACCATTCTACTTATTTGTTAACGAGGGGCAAGTAAAATATTGTTTTCCTTTTCTACTAGGAAATTTAATAGACAAACAGGATTTGCTGCATCACATCTGGAAATGGATAATGGACTTCCTGCACCTGTGAAGAAGGTGACCTCACTTCCTATATGTGCAACTACTAAGGAAGACACTCCATCTAAAAAGAAACAACTAATTTGTGTGTTTCAACAGGAGTGGCTGAAGGATTCAGAGTTCAAATCGCGGTTATACCGAGACGATAAAAACTGCGACTTTGCTCTGTGTAAAGTTTGCTGCTGTTCATTTTCTGTCAGAACTGATGGACTTGCAGCTGTCCGGAAACATGCAGCTGGTGACAAGCACAAACAAAACTTTGAAAGCCAAAAAATGTCAAGTACAGTGAAGCATTTCTTTCCTACTCTCAACTGTTTGGATGAAGAACAAGTTACTGCTTCTGAATTAGCAAAGATGTTTCGTGGAATACAGCATCATCATAGCTACTCTTCACAGGCTTGTGGTAATAAACTCTTTTGCCAAATATTTTCCGATTCCAAATTGAGCAAAACAATTTCCTGTGGAAAAACCAAAGCAGAGTCATTCACTGAAAACATTTTATCACCTCATTCCGTGGAGCTGGCTATAAGGGAACTGCAAAAAAATAAGCCATTCTCATTAGCAACGGATGCTTCAAACAAAGGCAATTTGAAAATGTATCCGGTGTCAGTAAGGTTCTTTTCATCTAGCAGAGGTGTCACTGATCGTTTAATTGACTTCTATGTAGACAGTGATGAAACAGCAGATGGAGTAACAACCAAGATTTTAGAAGTGATAGAAGGCAACGGTCTGCAAGTTGAAAACTTAAGCCAGCTACTGTGCTGATAATGCATCTGTCAACTATGGAAAGCACCATTCCATTTTTACTAATTTAAAGACCAAACAGCCATGTCTTATCAAAGCAAACTGCAACTGCCATGTTCTGCACAACACTGCTAAACATGCATGCAAACAGCTAAGCTATGACATTGAGCAGTTGATTGTCAAGGTGTACAATGAATTTTCATCATCAGCTAAATGGTTGGATGAGCTGAAATCTTGCTATGACTTTGCAGGTGAAGAATACGTTGCTTTATTGTGAGATATTACTGTACGTTGGTTGTCTCTTGAACCTGCAGTTGAAAGGCTGATAAGATGCTGGACAGCTGTAAAGATTTACTTCATCAGTGAAGGAAAACAGGAAACAAATAAATTGATTTGGAGTTTTATTTCAGATCAGGAAGATGGGTTGTTGAAGAATGGTGAACTTTCTGTCCTAGAATGCTACATCCATTTTGTGTACAGCTTCATGAGAGTGTTCACACAAGCCATTAAGCAGCTGGAGTCAAACACAACTTATATCACACAGAATTTTGCTGTGATGGAGAAAATACACAATGAGTTGGTGGAGAGAAAAAAACGATCAATTTATTGGCTTTGCTGTTAACAACAATTTCAGATTTACGACCAACAGCCAGGTGTCAGCATTTAAAACAGAAGCACTGAAAGTGTACGATCGAGCAATTGCTTACCTGGGTAAGTGGTTTGACTTTGAAACAAGTCTTCTGAAGAAACTGCGTGTTCTAAACCTTGATGAGCCTTGCTGTTTTTCTGACATTTTAGAGATAGTATCACCCTGTGGTGTGACTGTTGATGGAGATGAACTGTATGCAGAGTATCTGTGCTTGAAACAAATCATTCCAAAGCTGAAGGAAAATCATGCTGAAGTTGACAAATGTTGGGTTGAATTCTTTAGTGGTTGTGATGCACCTAACTTGAAACGAATCATCGAATTTGTTTTTGCTATTCCTACTAGCAATGCCCATGTTGAATGTATATTTTCAATGATGAAAAACTTGTGGACTGATGAAAGAAACTGCATGAGGCCTAAACTTGTGAAAGCTGAACTATGTGTAAAAGTCAACTTTGATATGTTGTGTTCTCAGTTTTTTCACTATGTATCCAAAGAAAAGTCATTGCTGAGAGCTGCAAAAAGTGAGCAGAAATATTCATTTAAGAAGAACAAGGATTAGAGCATTATACAGTAGTCATGGAACAATAACAGTTTATGGACCTGGTATATATTTGTTTGAAGTGTTAGGACAGTAGGAGGAGGACCTTGTGGGACTCAAGTGGGAGACGTCCTTAAAACTGGATGGCTTTAGAACTGTCCTCAGAGGAGACTTCTATTCTATAACAAAAGAACAGCAAGCCCCAGAAACTTCTAGGAGTAGGAGAGCAATGAGTCATTGAGCATCCTAATGTAACTGTAAATATTACATTCCATCTCAGAGAGTGGGAGATTTGATGGCCATCCAGCAGCAGGGCTAACTGAAGCAAAAGCAAACCCACCAAAGCAGTGAGTGCAGCTGCTGCTGTAACCAGTGCTGTGGGTGTGTAGCAGGTCATTTAACACTCGCAGTACTAGACTGTAAAAAGGATCCAGGCTGATCCCATTGTGCCATGTTTACTTCAAGCAGTCACACCTTCTATTTATCAAATTATCAGTTTACTGTAGAATCAGTTACATCTTTTCTGTACCAAGTTATTAATTTGTAGATGAGGAGTCTAACAGACTAAGATAAGTCTAAGGGCTATTTGTAAAATTGTAAATGTTCATCAGCAGAATATATTTAAAAATAGGGTATTGTAAAATGCAAAATTAGTAAAAGGAAAGCTGTGTTTGCTAAACTGCTGATAGCAGAAGAAAAAACTATGAAGTTTTGCTTACTGGATTATATGCACTTCAGGAAATTTCCTTCATTGTTAAGCAGATTAGCTAAACTGTACTGGAAGAACTGTTGATCCTGCCTTCAGATGGTGGCTAAAGGGTACAGAGCTGTTTATCTGCAAATGTTCAAAAGACTCCAAAAATGTATAATAAAAGCTGATTATGTATTGCATATACTAACTGCAAACTGCTAAAGGAACTATGTCACTGAGTGTGTTTAGACTGCATCTGATCCTGCATGGAAACATGGGAACTTTTATATACTTTAGACATATTAACTGACTAGAAATTTCAGCCAGTAGTATTGCCAGTGCTAGGGCTAAGGGCTATTGATTTAAATTTGGTTATCCAATTCTCTGAAGGAAGTGCTTTGCGTTTTCTAATTTTTGTGTAAGAGAAGATAAAACAAGTGTCCTCTCCTCTGTCCTGAGTTTGTTTTTCTCTGTTTTAACTAGGTTGAACTGCAACTGAGTGTTTTGTTTCCCCTTGCTAAACTGTGTGTGAAAAAAATATTATAAACCAATATTTTGTGTGCCCTTCCTTAACACTGTAAGTGTTAACTTTGCTATAATATGCATGCAACAAAAATATGGTTAGGTGTATCTAGCAGTAGCAATTTGTGTGTGTGTGTGTGTGTGTGTGTGTGTGTGTGTGTGTGTGTGTGTGTGTGTGTGTGTGTGTGTGTGTGTGTGTGTGTGCCTTGTGTGTGTGTGTGTGTGTGTGCCTTGTGTGTGTGTGTGTGTGTATTTGTGTGTGTGTGTGTATTTGTGTGTGTGTGTGTGTGTGTGTGTATGTGTGCGTGTAAGATTGAGACAGAATTCTGTGAACTGCTTACAGTTTTAAAGCATCAGGATAATTATTCTCTTTGGCTAGGAGCCTATGAATTGACAGGTTTGCTGTCATGTATGAAAGACAAGTGTACATTTCAATGAAGTAAAAACCCTGTGAGTCTTTAGTACCAAGGCCTCCTTCAGACCTTCACAATCACATATTTGGTTGAAGTCGCCTAACATCAGCTCACTGACTCTGCATCTTTGTTTCCAGAATTTTGCATCTATTAAGTACTGTCAGTTTCCTTTTCATCATTAGTGAATTGAGCAAAATGGTTTCTTTGTTATTTTTCTATATAATATTTCTTTTCAATTTTACTGTCTCCTGACATCGTTCACTTTTTTGGGTAATTGTAAATATGCCATTTTTAATTCAGGATCCTTCTATTGTGTCCACCCCAGCCTATGTTTTCCAGGGATCCTTTTCAAATACATTTATTAGTTATTTATTTTGTCAATTAGCTTTGTTTAGTCTGTACATCTTCATGAAGATTATCTGCAATTTTTACCCCATCCTACAGCAAGATGATTCAAGTATCATCAAGTTGTTGACAGGCAGTGTCAGCCGACAGCAGACAATACATTTTCAGTATTAAGCAGAATAAAGTATTGAGTACTTTCAGCACAACTAAGCATAAAGATCATATGAAATGTCCAATGTAATGGGAAGCAGAGGGTTGCCACTTGCCACCTTTTCAAGTGCCCAAAGTGGGACATATTTTGTAGAAACGTGAGATTCTGCAGGAAAGAAACATACCCATGGGTATATTTTGTTATTCCATGGCTGTGTAAATACAAAATCTTACAGTTTACAGCCAGAAAAAAGTAAGAAATGTAAGTTATAGTTAATAAAAATAATGTGAGAGAGAGACAAATGATTCCAAACATTATTAAACAAAATTTTGTATTTTGGGTACCAAAATTACATGCCTTTTTTGCTTTTACGGTGTACATGTCCAGAATTTTTGACATGAAAAGTTGGCAACCCTACTGTTGAACTGTTGATTGCGCAAACATTATGGTATTGAAATGGCTGAAAAATACTGGAAACATGAGCCACAAAGCATCATAGAAAATTATGAGGTTTATATCACATGGGATCGCCCATTACCAACAGTTCAAAAGATAGATGCTAAAAAAACGGATATACTGGTCCATGAAAAGAAGACAAAAGTAGCACTGATCATCGTAATTGCCACACCCAGTGACTACAATGTGTTGCATACAGAAAGACATAAAGTCATAAAATATCAGGATCTGCAGCAGAAATTAGAGCAATGTGGAAGAAAGATAAAGTTCCAAAAGTAGTAGGAGCAACAAGTCTTATAAAAAAGAATCTACAGTCGTATTTATATATGTTACCAATCCATGTAACCTCATACAAATTGCAGAAGGAGTCATTATTGCAGTGCTGTGAAGAGCACTTTTGGCTGGCATCAAAGATTGAAATAATACTAATTTCATGAAATTTAATCATACTTTGACTTAGGAATGTGGTCCTTTCCTGTCACGCTATTAGAAACCCAAAACACTTGGAAAATTAAAACTAAAATAACAGAAGAATAATTACTTAACATTACATATAATCTCAAACTTATATAGAAAACTATGCTCATGGCAGTCCATTCAGAAAAAACTAGTAAAGCTATGTGGAGGGGAAACATACTCAGTAGACAACTCATGCAAATAATGTAATGCATGCATCTCACTGAAATGAATGGGAGACTGCAATTCATCCTGAAAAATATATATAAACAATAGATATAGAGAATATGAAGGTGGATTGCCTCATGTGATAAATAGAATATCTCTAAACATAAGATTAGAGAACTTTAATCTTATGATTTTCAGAGTTCCTTTCATTACCAAAAGTTATTCCATTTATCTCTCTCTCTGTATATATATATATATATATATATATATATATATATATATATATATATATATATATATATATACATATATATATATATATATATATATATATATATATATATATATATATATATATATGTACACACACACATACCTGTCTATCTGTCCTTACATAATATATGTGTGTGTGTTTGTGTGTGTGTGTGTGTGTGTGTGTGTGTGTGTGTGTGTGTGTGTGTGTGTGTGTGTGTGTGTGTGTGTGCTTATATTAAGGCATAAAATTGCCTTTCCCTAACCTAAAATCCTACTCCCTAACCTTAAAATCCTGCTCCCTAACCCTAGAATTCCCCATCCTATGTCCTCCCCAGGGATGTTTACCCAAACCCATAATCAAGTTTGAAGCAAATAGTATCCTGTATAAGCTACAAGATGCTTGAGTTCCTGGCTATCAGACAGTATTTGATTTGTTGAGCACCTGGGACTCTAGCACTTGTAGTAGACTCTCCCAGTTTCTTCCATTGCTGACAGTTTTCAGTTTGGTATTCATTGTATATCAAAATAAATACATTTCTCTCAGCTTAAATCTTGTCACTTTTCTTGCTTTCTGAAAAACATGACATTTATGTAATTTGTTGAGGATAGACTAGAAAACTCCAGAGGGAGGCATTCATTTTTGTGATTTTTTTCTTAAACATGGTGCTTTCTATTCTCATTTTGTCAACTGTTTGTTTAGATGACTGTTTAAATAAAAAATGGCATACATCTTTCAGTTAGCATTGCAATTGCTATATCCTCTTCATATTTTCCTTATTTTTTGAAACTCCTGAGTTAGTATATACAAATTGGATTGAATCTCTCATGAACATGCTTTGCTTTATTATTTCTGCAGTTTTACTCCACATCATAACTGTTTTATAATTTAATGTAATGTGTTTGGTAGTGAAAGATCTTAATGCTAATACTATTGACTATTTAAGTTTAAAGCTTTATTAATGAAATGGATTTTATTTTTCATCTTTTTTTCCTACTTGGCAAGTACTCATGGTGGCAGTTTGCATTCATTTACATTTATATTTATTGATGACTTAATGTTTAAATTGTATTAATAATAGAAAATACTATATATTTCTAAAATCTAAAACTTACAAATAATTTTGAATGTATTGAATTAAACAATTTTGTCTCCAAATTTCTGAGCTTTTTGTTTTAAATGCACTAGATGTTCATTGATTTGAACGTTAAATGGTTTTATTTGACACAATTGAATTTTAATAGTTTAGAATTTCATTTAGCTGGCATATATATATCCAACTCCAGATTCAGTGACACTAGCAGAGAGATTGCAAATTCAGCACATTAGGGAAAGTGCTACTTTTCCTAGGATTTGTTGACTCAAAGAAAAAAGTACTTTATGGTAATTTATCATGATATGCAAATGTTATTGTCATGCACAGTGTTGGGAGATAGATATGGGATGGTGTGAGGGTGATGAGGGCCAGCATGAAAAAAAATATCTGTTTTACTTTCTTTGATTCAATCTGGCTGTGATAAAATAGCAATTGAGAATGAATGGATTGATTAATATTGCTTTAATCACAACAACTTCCACTATCCTTCCATGTAGGTGATAACAAATAAGATTTTTTTTCACACTGCCATTGCAGAACAACTCTACTTAAAATGATTTGCTGCTACCTTTACCTTCATGGTTGTTTTATTCTTGCTGTAATGCACCCTTCTATGGCTTTGCCATAACTGTTTCATGACTTATGATCATGTTTTCTGTTTTTTTTTTCATCATTCTGTGATGCTCAGCTTTCATGCAGTTCTTTGTGGAATTCCCTCTGACCTTTGATGTCATGTAAGGGATTCCACTAAGGCTGTCAGCTCAGAGTAGAAAATCATGGGAAATCATGAATAGTATGGGTCCTGCTAGGATATAATGAATTTATTTTGCTGCTGATTAATAAATGAGAGATTTATTTATAATATTGTTGATTGCATTGATTTCCTTTTGTGGTCAGACTTATTGGCATCACTGTGGATTTCCAGAGGTTCACTGTTGATTTTGGCAATGTTTTAAGTGGCAGCAATATGTGTAAGGGTAAAGTATTTTTGGTTGGAAGGTAGGGGAGAAGTTAGTGAATGGTATGGATCTGTTTGAATATTAGCTATGTATATGAAATTAGAAATGGGCACTGTAATGATGCTCACAGAAGTTGTGTGTCACACATTGTTTACAAATATATACAGACACACACACACACACACACACACACACACACACACACAAAGTTGGTCTTTGATAAGGATATCAAATTTGGCATATTATTTAAATTGTTCTGTATGTAATGTAAGCTGTTTTTATTTTTTCATTTTTGATGCCGATCAAGTATGAAATGAAGACATATAATGAATGTATTTGGAGAGTTATGTAAGATGGAATGATTATAGTCCTGGAAGTAGATCATGGATATAGATTGCAATGCTCACATGGGAATCATATATGAAATATGCAGCAGTATTGGTTTAAAGTACTGCATGTGTGTGTGTAATTGTAAACTCTCAGTCAGGGATATTTTGCAATATTGTAGACAGTTGAGAGGTATGCACAAAACAACTTACATTATCTTGGCTTAGATTCATGAATATAATACATAAATGATTATCTATACAGGAACAAAACACAATATCCATGCTATTTTCCAAAAATGAACTGAAACAAGTATGAGTCTACCATCTGTATGAAACACGAATACAGCCTATGTCACCATTGCACAAATTTAACAACAACTCCTTGAAAAGCATTGCTGTGTAAAACAGTAAAAACATCCAGTGCAATGCTAATTAGATTAAACGCTGAAGGTGACTGCATTTACATTGCTTTTATCCTGCCATAGTTGAAACAAAGGAAAAAATGACAGCAAAAAAAAAAAAAAAAAAGCCTGTCACACTTTAATATTTCCAGGTTTACTCTAACACTTTTACCTAACGAGACATCATATTGGAGTTGTATAAGAAGGCATTCATTCTAACTGATGTATTAGTAAACCCAACATAACATAAGACTTGCATTGTAATGGCAATAAAATATAAGGAGATTTCTGAACACTCCATTGATGTTTTCCAGAGGCTCTGAGCCATCCTACATTGTTTTTCCGAGTTTATTATTCAGGTCCACCCCCTGGTATGACAGCATACCAGATTGCAGAGTACACCTAGTCACTTCCAGATGTTATGATGATATTATTGAACCATATATGGCATGCAACATTATGGATAGGTAAATGGATTCCAATAATCCAAAGCAAACTGCTTCCTGGGCATAATCCATTTACAGGCTACAAATATATCTCAGTCTTTGTCACAACCTCTAAGTATACTTTACCAGGCACAGCTAAATCTACAACCCAACCTGTATGTCAGTCACGTCAGAGACAGCTCTGCATTTATATCACATTATCAAAAGATGAAAATAGCGAACGCTATTTCATCGAACCTTAAATATCTAAACCACATAATATCGAACATTCAGAACAGCAAATTTTTTCCTTGGGAAAAATTCGCTATTTCGAAACACATGCACACAACACAAGCACACCTAAAAAACATCAATGCACACACATACACTTATAATCCTACAACTAACCCTACACTAAACTATACATACACTACTATCTATCCACTTACCTTAACCCAAACCCTAACCCTAAGGTCCGTCACTATTGCACACTCACTTAACGCATGCCCTAACCCTAACTCACTTAACCCACCCCTAACCCTAATTCACCTAACCCGCGCCCTAACCCTAACTCACCTAACCCACGCCCTAATCCTAACAACCACACAATCGCACACTTACCTGAACCTGACCTGTAAATTTCCACCACAGCACTGAAAATAGTGAAGCCACAGAACTGGACAAATGAATTCTTTCCCTAGGAAAGAATTCGGTGTTCTGCAGCTTTGCTATTTTTAGCTTTAGCTCAAAATGGGTCAATATTAGAACAGTCTAAGTTTTAAAACTTTGATGTTCTGATATAGACCAACAGCTCCACCTCAATAGCAGTTATACCAGACACAGCTAAATCCATCAATTCAACTCAGTGTCGGTCATACCAAACACTGCTAAATCCATCAATTCAACTCAGTGTCGGTCATACCAGACACAGCTAAATCCATTGCTTTACCTCTGTGTGAGTCATACTAAACACAGCTAAATCTACAGCTCCACCTCTATGTCAGTCACACCAGGGGCAGCTCAGTTTACTTCTTCTGCTCTACAGAGTCACACCAAAACAACAAAATCTACAGCTCTACCTCTATATTAGCTGCACCAGAGACAGCTAAATCTACAACTCCATCTCTATGTCAGACACACCAGAGACAGCTAACTTTACATCTTCAGCTCTATGTCAGTCATACCAGACATAGCTAAATCCACTGATTTATCTCTATGTCATATCAGACACAACAAACTCCACTGCTTTAACTTTGTGTGAATCATATCAGACATGGCTACATGTACAGCTCTGCATCTGTGTCAGTCATACCAGACACAGCTAAATCAACAACTTCACCTCTATGTCAGTCACACCAGACACTCTAAATCTATAACTCCACCTCTAGGACAGTCATATAGATGCAACTAAATCTACAGCTCCATCTCTAAGTCAGTCATACCAGAAACGCCTAAATCCACTGCTTCACCTCTATGGTAGTCATAACATAGATAGCTTACTCCACAGTGTCACCTGTATGGCTGTCACGTATAAAACTGCATGCGTGATTAAAAGAATTGTTATGCATACAGTGGTAGGACTAGAACACAATAGGTGGGATGCTGTGAGGCTGCACCACTGTAGTGCATTCCACTGTGAGTTATAATTCACATTTACAATCATCCCCTGTGAATGACAGTAAGGACTCCCGCTAACACCTAACTATGCCTCATCAAAACTGTAGCCCAGTGTGTTAAACCATTATGGAGGGCCTGAGTACAGCTCACCTGTATGTCAGCAGTATTGCTGCAATCATATAGTTCATACATTGTCAATGTACAGGGAAGCTACTATTTGCACCACAAGCGCTATTCAGATTCAATGAGCAATGTCATTGCATTTTAAGCACATATTGGCAAGCTCCACAAATGTGTACTTTCAATATTTTTGTGTTGGGGGTTGACATAATGGTTAAGATATTTACCTTGCAGACACAAGGTACAGGGTATGATTTTCACCTTTGAGAGGGATAAGCCACCTGGGGCCATTAGCCTAGTAATTATGTATAAGCCTATGTAATGAGGAGAGAAAGACTCTTATAATCTCGTGTAGACCTCCATTATTAGTAATTATCTTATACAGCTTTGGGGATCATGATGGACTATACTGGAATTGGGCATAGTAAAAACATTCAGGGTACGGTGCCACACAGAGCATGAACTGTTCTAACCCAATTAATGCTAAAGTAAATCAAGATACATAGTTATAAGTCAGGAAAGGTTATATGTTGTAGCCATATTTTTTATTTAATACATTAACCATTTATTTAAATATATATATATATATATATATATATATATATATATATATATCTAGAGAGAGAGAGAGAGAGAGAGAGAGAGGGTGCACACTGTTTTTATTTTACATTTTTTGGTTGTATAATAGTATTAAACAGCATTTAATACTGTAGTTTACAGTCTGCAAAACATACATTTTACACAGTATTTAATAAGGAAATACAAACGATGGTTATATGTATTTTATTATTGTCAAAGACATACAATAAGGATTATAAATTTGAGTTAATTGTTAATGCCTGTTTAACTGTTAGTATTACATCCTTTTTGATCATGATTGAATAATTAGGGGCAGAGCAGTAAGATACTTAGAGATGTATAACATGTAGGAAGAGTTGTGTGGATGTTTGTCATGATGAGTGAAAAGACAGGGCAGTAGATAAAAGCTAATATGTTGAGCATCAAGAGTGGGAAGCAGAGAAGTTTGATGTACAAGGAAAATTTGTGTGGGCTCTGTGGGGGCAGAAATGGCATGAAGTGCTAGTGCAAAGGATGGAGGTACAGTCACAGCAATGCAGTTCCTTCCACTATTGTGTTTGTGTGTGTGTGTGTGTGTGTGTGTGTGTGTGTGTGTGTGTGTGTGTGTGTGTGTGTGTGTGAGCGGCATGTGTGTTAGTGCACTTATACAACAAAATTTGTGTAGAACTTCTGAGTTTCTGTAGTTACAGAAAAGGCGGACTGAATGATTGAACTGCCAATGCTGTCTGCTCTACTTGGTATTCAGCATCATTTTGTTTGTGCTTCTGCCATTTCTTCACTAATAAGTCAGCTGGCTTTACAGTTCCAGAAAATGTAATATCAGTGGTTTGGAAACACCTGTTATACTGATAAAGCCCTTTCACATCTTGCTATTGCTATAAATTTGTTTATATCCCCTATCAATAGTGTAGAGTGGTCTCCCTTTTTTTTTTTTTTTTTTACCAAGACTTTTCTTTAATGTGGTAATTGCTTCCTGAATTTGCAGGAGCACCTCTAAACTGAATGTGGGGATGCCCATGTTTTTTCCCGTCTTATTGTTGCTCTGTAAGGAAATAACAGTTTAGCATAAGTTATAACTCTATAGTAACAGTTTTCAAAATATTTCAAATTGAAGCTAATATTACTGCAGTGCATATAAAGTTATAACTTAGACTTGAGAAATCCTTTCAAATAATTTCAACATGGTAACATTTATTATGTATGTTCATATTTTTGGTGTACTATGCCGCTATGAAATTCTGAAATTAAGTTAATATCGCATGCTGTACTAGAATAATAGTGCTGCATTCTTAGTAAAAACTCAATATAATTCAGGATTGTGCATGAGTCTAAATAATAGTGACATATTTAAGATATTTTCTACTCAATAACTTGAAGGTGTTTTACCAATGTACTCTATTAAAATTGTACAATGAAAAGAAATATTTTCTAGGTGCTTAATGCCCCATGTCTGCTGACTACTAACTGTGCCTATTCATTCTCCCATACTAGAGTTACCCCAGTTTGAGCCATCCACAGGGAATGCCATACGGGCAGCAGTGAGGGTTGCTTGTACTTTCATTGTCATCCTAGCAATAAGAGCATTTTTGTAAGGCCTAATTGCATCACTGTTGGTGGTAATGAGCTACCCATTATGATGGTAGGGACCCACAATGTATTTCCTCTGCTAGTGCATGCCCTTAAAAACTCCTAATGAATGACTCCTCCACATTCAGCTTGATAAGTTGAAATCTGAACCCCAAAGATGTGCAATATAATGCTTCCCCCTTTCTGAGGAGTTGTGCCTCGTGTTCCTTCTTACCCCCTCCCCCCCGGATCAGTATTCTCATCTTCATCTTCCAGCACCACAAAACAGTTAATCAATCCTGGGTAACCTTAGCCATAGCTTTATCCCTTTATAACCTTGAAACTGGCTAATTATTGCAAATATCCACAATGTATTTTTTTACTGCAATACTCTACAAAAACTGAAATATATATTTTGTCAGTGAAAGAGCAATTGCATTACTGTATTAACAAGTTATTCCTTAAACAGTGCTATCTGTACTGGAATAGTATTACTAGAAATGCTTTCTGTGAGTACTTTCAATCTGCAGCACTTCAATGAAATTAAATATTGCACAATATAGTTCTTGCAAGAAACTTAGTGTAATTCAGAAATGTGTAATGACCTTCAAAAGTGGGACCTTATTTTAAATTCATTTTTTATGCAGTTCTTTAAGGTATTTTCCCAATGCACAATATTTAAATAGAACTATATTCTATGCAATGAGTGAAAAATACTGACACTACATCCCTATTACAAGCATGTATCAAAGTAAAATATATGTTTTTCATCTCAAAATAAGTAAATAATGCTACTGTATTAAATAGTTTATTAAAATTTCTAACTGTAGTTGAACAGTATCTCTATATCTCTTCTTTTTCTCTGAAAGTACTAATGTGTTCCCTGAATATTTTAAAGTTTGTTCCTATCTATCAAACACAAATTAAATATTATACAATGAATTAGAGCACTATGCTGTATCCTTTAAAAGAAATCCAATTCAATACTGCACAAGGACATGCAATAAGACTGAAGTATTTAAACAATGTTATGCAATACTTTAGGGTATTTTACAATTGTAGTATTTTTAAACAGAACTAAATACTGTGTAATGAATAAAAATAGCTGTGGGATTAAAATATATTTTTTTAATTTAATATGTATTAGGATCATTAGAGGTCACAGAGTAAATTTACATGACAGAATAAGCAACAGTAATAACAACAAAGGGAGTACATCTGAGGTAATTAAGCTAGTCAGCTTTACAATAAGATGACCATACATGCAGGAAAATACACTACAGATCATTAAATACAATGGGTCTTTCTGTAATGATCCTCAATGGTAGTTGCAATAACAGTTTAAGTCAATAGTTATATTGTATGAGGGATACTTTCCAATATTTGAATTTAATGGCTGGTATTGTAGTTAACACGTGTACTAACCGTTTTGCTTCTGTTGAAATAGGTACGAGTTTTATGGTAGCACTCTCAGCAACCAAAATGTTAAATCTTCCAAGGCAGTGATGGTTTTTGGGAAAAGACCATAATAAGTGTAGTTCATCTGCTACTGGTTCGGAACATCTCCAGCATCTACCATCATCCCAACCTCTGGATTTCCCCCACATAGGCATGCAATGCTACTTGTGAATCTTTTTAAATTGTGTGAGATAGATTTTATGATTGGAGGACCATTGACTTGCCATAACTGAAATAGCTTGCTATTCCTGAGGTCTGATGTTCTTTATCACCCAGGATTCCCAGTCAGTATGATCTTTGTCAAAGTTAATGGGACTGCATTTGTCAAATGCCTTATACAGGATGGACAGGACATGGGACTTAGAAGGCTGCCTCCATCCTAATATTTCCTTTAGTCGCCGGTCCTGCTTAGCTACCTCCTTACTTGGCCATGTCAACTTTAAATATTGCCACCACATCCAGATGTCATCCCTGTAATATTCTCTGCATAAGGTAAGTAGAGTGGGCCTTCATTTGTAGTGGGAAATAACTCTAGCCAGAAGACAATGCCAGCTACCTCTCAGTCTTCCCAAAATATAGGATTTCCATATACACTAGTGTTACTATTGGCCAAGATTTATTTCCTAGAAGAAAAAGGAGATTTCAAGAGAAGATTAGAATAAGCTTAGATTCCTCCCTCTGAGATCCCTTAGTCTACTTCACTACCCTAGTGAAACATTGTTGTGTTGCATGTGAATAAGAGCTATTTTAGGTACCACCCAGACTGGGCATGGGTGTAATCTGATCTGCACAAAGTGTGTCAGATCAGCAGCCTGTGCATATCTGCCTATGTCTGGGCATCCTAGTCCCCTGTGTTGTTTATTGGTCATAAGCTTTTTCTGAGCTAATCGTGGGTGTTGTTGAACTAAATGTAGTTTAATAGAAGTTTCTGGAGCTTAGATATGAACAGGTAATTAGCAAGTGAGGATAAGTACCTAGCAAGGAAGATAAATGTCGGCAATACACACATACAAACTGCAGCTATTGTGTGAGCTTAATTCTTAGTCTTGAGTGTAATAACTATCTAGAGATGAAGATTAAGGGATTCAAATTATTTGTAGAGATGTCGGTGAAATTTTCCGAAGCATTTATACCAAAATACATATGAGTCAGGGCACAGCAAATTCCTATTTATTCTATTTTCCCATTAATGGAATGCAGCTGAATTTGAGAGGAAAAAGGATTATTTTCTCCCAGTTTACAGACAGGCAAGAAAATTCTTAAAATTCACTGAAGACTTTGATAATGTAGGGTAACTGCTAATGTGGATTCATCATCCAAAGGAGAGAAGCATTTGTTATGGTTCCTTTCTTTGAATACAGATGCCTCAAGCAAGGCAGTGTTGCTTAATGGATAAGGTCAGTGCCTCCACTGCCGAAGTAAACAATGCAGTGGATAGGGGAGGCCTCCCTCCTTGCTCCCCTATGCATGAGAATGGATGGGACCAAATGCTGTTAGTTATAGCGTGTCTCACTGGACGGTTGTGTAGCAAGCAGCACCACCTGATAAATTCTCCATTTGTAGCAAAATATTCCAAAACAGACCATATGAATTCCCACACAACCATACCAAAAGCCTTATTGAAGTCAATGAATGATGTAGCAGCAGGTTGAGAATTTAGCCACCCATGTTGTTGTATACTGTAGAAAATGCTTAACAAGCTTGGGATTCCGTTCCTATTAGGGACAAACCATTGCTGAGTACCACCAATTAGTATTAATAATAGATGGCACAATCTCATTATCACAACTTTATCAAGAACTTTGGTTTCAAAGCTATAATTCAGACTGGCATATAGTTCTTAGGGTCCTTGAGATCTTTCTCCTCCTTAGGGAATGTGACAGTGATGTCCACACTGGCTTTCTGAGAAAATATACCTACAGCAAGACTGTAGGTGTATAACCATGAAGAATTATGTCAAGCTTATTCAGTCCAATAGGACCAGGGGCTTTGCCCTTCCTTAGTGTAAATATTGCCGGTCAGTCATCAATGGCTGTGAGTGGTTTATTCAAACCCTTTTTTGTTAAAGTTAATTAAGGTCAAGCAGGTAATCCAGATACTGTTAAGTGCTTGAGTGAAGTGTTAAACCACACCAAAGCTATCGCTCAACTCCAGTATCACGAGCTCTTCTTCTCTCTATTAGCCATGAGGCTGATAACCTAGGGGAATTCACCTGCTTCACCCAGTAGAAAAGCCTTATACTTTCTCATTTCTGGTGTTCTCTTGCATATTTCAAAGACCAGAGTTATTTTTTCATCTGTTCATTTTCTGCTTTTAAGCCTTGGCTTCTACAGTGTGTGTTACGATGCTGGCTAGTGACATCAGCTAGTTGCACATCCCTACTATCCAATTATGTAGTGTGGCATTTGTTTTGCATATGCCCAAGTATCTTCAAATGTTTATTTGCTCGTGCTTAAAAAAAATCCCAGTTGTCCCACATCAGCCCTTCCTGAGATGTTGCCCCCCAAAAAAGCTTGTGACTCACCTGATCACTTTACTGATTACATAGTAATGTCTTTTGGCTTTTCCCGGTTAGGGGTCGCCACAGCGGAACTCCGGTCTGCTAATGATTGGCAGTGGATTTTTACGGTGCCGAATTGCCAGCCCGACTCCCAACCTTCAAAAAAGGCACACACATTCATGCACGCACCTATCTGCATGTCTTTACTGATTATATAAATGTTTCTTAATACTAGTGGATCAAACCTTACCTTGAATACAGCAATGGCCAAGCATTTAATGGGTATTCCATTATAACAAATCTATGATATGAATATGACGTGCACTTAATTTTCTCTAACAGGTAATGATGAAGTCTGTTGGCTGACACTGACTGTGGTACAAATTATTTGTAATTCACATTGCTGTGATGCTGCACTCTCAAAAAACTCCTGCATCCATGTCTTAATCTTGACTCCTTTACTCAGAGCTGCTCATTGTTTGGCAATAATGCCAGAGACTTTGGGATATTTTGCTTGTATCTGAAGCCATCGACAAGAAAAAGAAAATGAAATATTTTCCACTTAAATACCCGACCTGTGCCTGACGTATAAAGCCATGTCCAACCCAGAATTAATGGACATGCTCCACGTCAAGAAATCCAAATCCATCAGGGCTACACGCTCCAGTGACTTAAACCTCAGCACAGAAATAAATAGAACATGCTGGGGGGACAGATTCATATCCCAGAGGCTCCCCTCACTCTGGAACAAAATCCCAATCCATGTTAGACAGAGCCCCTCAATGACCCTCTTCAAGAAGAATCTTGACGTTTGGATGGGAGATCGTAAATTTACCCCTGGGATCTCTTCTGTGTCACTGCTAGACAGAGGCACGGTAAACTAACCTTAAATGGGCTATCTTCTGTGACCTACTATACAGAAGCACAGTCAACTAATCTAAAAAGGGTGGTGAAAGCCAAACACACTCTGGCAAGGCTTGTAAATGACCTAGGGCAGATAGCCTAGTATCAACCTATGAACCTATGAACCTATGAACCTAAATTGCTTGTTTTCTTTGCATTGTGAAAGATTTCTGCGCTATTTATTGTTTTTTCTGCACTTATTCAGAGTTTTAAGTTGCATTTTCTCACTCATAAGTATACTGTATCTACTGTTTTTCAGTGTTTTTATGAATCTGTTTTGTGGTTCCCTAGTACTTGGACTCCGAACTAGTGATTTTACATTAAGAGGATCAAAGTCTGTAGTCTTGTGGCAGGAGAGGGCTTATTTAATTTATCTGAGCTGAGAATTGCTGGTGGAAAGCTTATTGTTACTTACCTGATTGGCCTTAGGTTATAGTTAGTGCAAAACTTGCTTTTTTCTGCTTTATATAAGCCTCACTTTTGCACAAAGCTGCTCTTCACACAGTGGCAGTTAGTGGTGCACTGTATATATGCTAGCATCATAAGTAGTACTTTCCCTATAAAAAAATATCTTGGGAATTTACCTCAGCCCCACACTACTCAAGGAGCAACTAGTTTATATATTGAGCAGCATTGCTGCATTTAATTAGGACTAGATTACATTATTACCGCACCAAGGACTATCGCTGCACAAAGAGCAACTGGTTTGCTCACTGGGCAGTATATCCCAATACGTTAGCTGTAGATTACTCCAAGTAAGCAACTATCCCTTGTCTGGATGCAAACACCCACCACTCCTTTCCCTTGTAAAGCACACTTTGGGACCTACAGCCATGGAGAAGCACTTTCCTGGCATCTCTACATCTAGGCCGGTAGACATGGGCATCCTGAAGCAATGTAGCAATTGCTTTATGTAGACTGACAACCACTTAATTTTTGAACAGATAAATACAATATGTGAGAGATGTAGTTACACATTGATATTAAAGGCTAGACTTTCACATGCAGACACAACAAACTGGTTGTCAGGACTCACACACCACTCACCGCACCCACAAAGGACCAGACACATAGACCTATATATGTGGAGGTGCTCACATGTAGCTTAGCTAAGCCTCAAAGACCTCTCAGACACAGTCCTCAGAGGTTTACTATCAACATGTTGAAATTCATATGGTCTAATGTTCATTTGATCGACACATATGGTCGACACATGAATATTAAGTAGTTCATTTGGTCGACAGAAAGTGCATGCAAATTACCTGTCGACATTATGTTGACAACAGGTAAGGATTTACCCTTGTCAGCACTGTTGTGCAATCTTGGCATTGTAATATATAAGTCGCAATAGGTGTGGGGGTTGCAGCCCCCCACTAGGTGGTGCAGCCCCCCTGCAAAAACACTAGTGTTAGTTTGCAGGTGTCGACCATTTAAACTTTGACATTTTAATTTTCAGTATTTTGAACGTTCGATGTAATGATTTCGACATTATGATCGTTGACCATAAGAATTTCAACATTTTGATAGTAAACCATCCTCAGAAAGTCCATATGCACAAAAACAAGACAACTCCCACTACGACACGTAAAACCACATCTCATTGTGTCTCAACTACCAATCCCATAAAGCCTAAAACCTCCCAAGTTAGTATTTTGGTCATAGGAGGCTCTATTGTGAGATACACTGATACCCCTCTTACCAAGATAGATAAGGAGAAAGTTACAGTTATTTGTCTGTCAGGGGCCAGGATCTGCCAGATCAAGCACTGAAGTCACTAAACTCCAAGTACCAGTATGACTCCATCATAATCCATGTGGACATGCATGACCTGAGACATACCCCCCTTGACTTTATGAAGAGAGAGACATGATTGAGATCTCAAAATATGTGTCACAGGCAGTATGAGCCAAGCATTAAGCAGCATTCTGCCATCTCCAAGGATGATGGTCCTCACAAATATGGGAGAGCACTGCACTACCACCCCCCAAGTGCGATATCCTCACTGTTTAGATCAGATCACAAGGCAGTCTCCCTTGAAATAAACATAAAAGGCAAACTACCTCTTATTAAGTAGCAGCATAGTTAGATTCCAAGCTCCACCAAACACAGAAAACACAGGAGCCTATGTGGAGGTGTACACAAAAGCCCTATAGAACCATATAAACAACTGCATAGAAACAGCAGTATCAGACCAAGATAAGCCTAGTTCAAGCCACAAAAACAAGCTGCCCTGTTTGACCCCTGGGATAAATAGGTTGTTCAACAAAAGAAAGAAAATATTGGCTAGAAGAAGAAAAGTGCATAAAAGAGAGCAAAAAAAACCTTCATTAGTCTAAACAAGCAAATCAGGGAATTATTCAAGTCTTCAAAAGCAAATAGCCTCCCAAGTTAAGGATAACCATAACCAATTTTTCAGTTATATCTGCAATCTTAAGGGCAAGACCCAGCAATGTCTGAACTTAGTTGTAGATGTCATCACCTATATTCATCCAGACAACATAGCAAATCTGGTGGCTGATAAATACAACTGTAATTTCACCTCCCCATTACATCTGTTTACCTGCCCCTTAAGAAATACCCACCACCATTCCGCTACCAGTTATCACCAAAGAACAAGCCACTACTGCACTCTTTAAAGCTAAAACATGGCTTCACTTGGTCCTGATGATATCCTAGGATGTCTCCTAAATAGCTTGAAATAGGACCAATCAGACCTACTAGAATCTCTATTTAATCACAGTGTCTGGACTGTCTTTGTCCCAGTGAAGTGGAGGAAAGCAACTGTCATCCCTCTACATAAAGAGGACAATCAGTTGACCTAGGAAATTAGACAATCATAAGTTTGATTATTCTTATATGCAAAGCCATGAGAATAATAATCATAGATCTGAAAAATAATGACATAAGAAACTTCCAAACACTAAACCCAACTCAACTCAACGTTGTCATGCCTACTAAATCTGGACGACTTCTTTGAGAACGTCACTAGAGCCATGGATGAGGGTAAAAGAGTGCATACTGCCTACCTTTACCTGTCCATGGCATTTGACACAATTCCCCACTCAGGTATTATAGATAAACTCACAAAACTGGTTATAAATCCCTACATCACCAGATGGATAGCCAAATAGCTTGGATTGGACACACGTTGTTAAAGAGGGTGAATCCAGATCCAGCAAGAGGCCATTTACTAGTGGTGTGTGGCAGGGGTCAGTGCTAGGACCAGTCCTGTTCAACATATACTTTTTTGAAGTCAAGGCTAATGTAAAAGACGTCTGGCTGAAAAAGTCTGCCAATGACTGCAAGTTCACCAAATGATGTATATATCCTTTAGAAGGGTCTGAATCAGACAAATGATTAGTGCCAGATCCATGGCCTAAAACTAAATGCAAAAAATGCATACTCATACCCTTTGGGAAATCAGATACCCCTGAAAATTACAGCATTAATAGCACACCCCTATGAATGGACTCAGACGTGAAAGATCTAGGTACACAGCTAGATAGTAGCCCAAGCTTTGTGTCCACAGTAGTGAAGAAGTCCTTCAATGTGGCACAGCTTATAAGTAAAGGTATGGCATTAAGATTCAAGAAAGGTATAGTCCCACTGTACTCTGTCCTCATCAGACCAATAACTGAGTGCAATGCACCTTTTGTCATTCACTTTGCTAGACACTTACAACAGCTGGAGTGACCTCTGTAGTTCCTCACAAAGAATATACAGGGTGTAGACTACATATCTTTTATTGAAAGACTAAAATCCCTATCCCTTTACTTTGCCTCCTACCAATTATTAAGGAGTAACCTATGCTTAATCTACAAGGCACTCACAAATCTTGTCCTGAGGGAACATGCTGGAGAGACTAATATGTGCCTCAGAGATTACCCCTTCTCTGGAAAAGGCAGAAATTAGAACCGATCAATTAAGGACTCATACAGACGATAGAAGAGATCACTTAAGGTTAATCATTTGTGAACTGAGGGGGTGGAGTTAGGAACTAAACCTTCTATTTAAGGGGTAAAATAAAACATTTCAGAGCTTTATTAGAAAGGCTACACTTTGCTGTGAAGGAAAGGTTAGTTTGCTTTTTATTTGTTGTATTTTGTATTAGTTTATTGCCTTTTTATATTTTGAATACTGTGATTTGTTTTCTTTACCCGGTGTTTCACTTGTATTCTGCTTTTAACTGCATATTAAAACTTCAAAAGAGACCACAGCTCTGTCTCTTGTGAGTTAGGCAGAAATTAGAACTGATCAATTAAGAACTCATACATAAGATAGAAGAGGTCACTTAAGGTTAATTATTTGTGAACTGAGAGGTGGCGCTATAAACTAAACCTTCTATTTAAGGGGTAAAATAAAACATTTCAGAGCTTTATTAGAAAGACTCACCCAGACTCTGCTACACTTTGCTGTGAAGGAAAGGTTAGTTTACTTTTTATTTGTTGTACTTAGTATTAGTTTATTGCCTTTTTATATTTTGAATACTGTGATTTGTTTTCTTTACGTTGTGTTTCACTTGTATTCTGCTTTTAACTGCATATTAAAACTTAAAAAGAGACAACAGCTCTGTCTCTTGTGAGTCAGGCAGAAATTAGAACTGATCAATTAATGACTCATACATAAGATAGAAGAGGTCACGTATGGTTAATCATATGTGAACTGAAGGGGTGGAGCTAGGAACTAAACTTTCTATTGAAGGGGTAAAATAAAACATTTCAGAGCTTTATTAGAAAGGCTCTCCCAGACTCTGTGACACTTTGCTGTGAAGGAAAGGTTAGTTTGCTTTTTATTTGTTGTATTTTGTATTAGTGTATTGCCTTTTTATATTTTGAATACTGTGATTTGGTTTCTTTACCTTGTGTTTCACTTGTATTCTGCTTTTAACTGCATATTAAAACTTCAAAAGATACCACAGCTCTGTCTCTTGTGAGTCAGGCCAAAATTAGAACTGATCAATTAAGGACTCATACATAAGATAGAAGAGGTCACTTAAGGTTAATCATTTGTGAACTGAGGGGGTGGAGCTAGAAACTAAACCTTCTATTTAAGGGGTAAAATAAAACATTTCAGAGCTTTATTAGAAAGGCTCACCCAGATTCTGCTACACTTTGCTGTTTAGGAAAGGTTAGTTTGATTTGCATTTGTTGTATTTTATATTAGTTTATTGCCTTTTTATATTTTGAATAATGTAATGAATTTTCTTTACCTTGTGTTTCACTTGTATTCCGCTTTTTACTGCATATCAAAACTTCAAAACAGACCACAGCTCTGTCTCTTGTGAGTCAGGCAGAAATTAGAACTGACCAATTAAGGACTCATACATAAGATAGAAGAGGTCACTTAAGGTTAATCATTTGTGAACTGAGGGAGTGGAGCTAGTAACTAATCCTTTTCTTTAAGGGGTAAAATAAAACATTTCAGAGCTTTATTAGAAAGGCTCACCCAGACTCTGCTACACTTTGCTGTAAAGGAAAGGTAAGTTTGCTTTTTATTTGTTGTATTTTGTATTAGTTTATTGCCTTTTTATATTTTGAATACTGTGATTTGTTTTCTTTATCTTGTGTGTTGCATATTGTAGAAAATGCTTAACAAGCTTGGGATTTCGTTCCTATTAGGGACACACCCTTGCTGAGTACCACCAATTAGTATTAATAATAGATAGCACAATCTCATTGTCACAACTTTATCAAGAACTTTGGTTTCAAAGCTATAATTCAGACTGGCATATAGTTCTTAGGGTCCTTGAGATCTTTCCCCTCCTTAGGGAATGTGACAGTGATGTCCACACTGGCTTTCTGAGGAAATATACCTACAGCAAGACTGTAGGTGTATAACCATGAAGAATTATGTCACACTTATTCAGTCCAATAGGATCAGGGGCTTTGCCCTTCCTTAGTGTAAATATTGCTGGTCAATCATCAATGGCTGTGAGTGGTTTATTCAAACCCTTTTTTATTAAAGTTAATTAAGGTCAAGCAGGTAATCTGGATAATGTTAAGTGTTTGAGTGAAGTGTTAAACCACACCAAAGTTATCGCTCAACTCCAGTATCATATGAGCTCTTCTTCTCTCTATTAGCCATGAGGCTGATAATTTAGGGGAATTCACCTGCTTAACCCAGTAGAAAAGTTTTATACGTTCTCATTTCTGGTGTTCTCTTGCATATTTCAAGGACCAGAGTTATTTTTTCAGCTGTTCATTTTCCACTTTTAAGCCTTGGTTTATACAATGTGTGTAACAATGCTGGCTAGTGACATCAGCTAGTTGCACATCCCTACCATCCAATTATGTAGTGTGGCATTTGTTTTGCATATGCCCAAGTATCTTCAAATGTTTATTTGCTCATGCTTAAAAAAAATCCCAGTTGCCCCACATCAGCCCTTCCTGAGATGTTGCCCCCCCAAAAAAGCTTGTGACTCACCTGATCACTTTACAGATTATATAGTAATGTCTTTTGGCTTTTCCCGGTTTGGGGTCACCACAGCGGAACTCCGGTCCTCTAATGATTGGCAGTGGATTTTTACGGTGCCGAATGGCAGCCCGACTCCCAACCTTCAAAGAAGGCACACCCATTCATACACGCACCTACCTGCATGTCTTTACTGATTACATAAATGTTTTTTAATACTAGTGGATCAAACCTTACCTTGAGTACAGCGATGGCCAAGCATTTAATGGGTATTCCATTATAACAAATCTATGATATGAATATGACGTGCACTTAATTTTCTCTAACAGGTGATGATGAAGTCTGTCGGCTGATGCTAACTGTGGTACAAATTATTTGTAATTCACATTGCTGTGATGCTGCACTCTCCAAATATTCCTGCATCCATGTCTTAATCTTGACTCCTTTACTCAGAGCTGCTCATTGTTTGGCAGTAATGCCAGAGACTTTGGGATATTTTGCTTGCATCTGAAGCCATCATTGACAAAAAAAAGAAAATTAAATATTTTCCACTTGAATTGCTTGTTTTCTTTGCATTGTGAAGGATTTCTGTGCCCTTTATTGTTTTTCCTGCACTTATTTAGAGTTTTAAGTTGCATTTTCTCACTCATAAGTATACTGTATCTACTGTTTTCAATGTTTTTAGGAATCTGTTTTGTGGTTCCCTAGTACTTGGACTCCAAACTAGTGATTTTACATTAAGAAGATCAAAGCCTGTAGTCTTGTGGCAGGAGAGGGCTTATTTAATCTATCTGAGCTGAGAATTGCTGGTGGAAACCTTATTGTTGCTTACCTGATTGGCCTTAGATTATAGTTTGTGCAAAACCTGCTTTTTCTGCTTTATATAAGCCTCACTTTTGCACGAAGCTGCTCTTCACACAGTGGCAGTTAGTGGTGCACTGTATATATGCAATCACCATAAGTTGTACTTTCCCTATAAAAAAATATCTTGGAAATTTACCTCAGTCCCACACTACTCAATGAGCAACTAGTTTATACTTTGGGCAGCATTGCTGCATTTAATTAGGACTAGATTACATTATTACCGCACCAAGGACTATCGCTGCACAAAGAGCAACTGGTTTGCTCACTGGGCAGTATATCCCAATAGGTTAGCTGTAGATTATTCCAAGTAAGCACCTATCCCTTGTCTGGATGCAAACACCCACCACTGCTTTCCCTTGTAAAGCACACTTTGGAGCTGCTCTATGTTTGACATCTTTTGTAAGATGCCCAGAGTGTTTCTGCTGAAATCCAAGGCATCCAAGGCTAAAAACAAAAGAAAATGAGTATATCTTGTGATTCTGCTACTCTTTTTAAAACTGTGTTTTAACTAATTGCTTCATTATTTCTGCTTACTGTTTGTTACTGTATCATTTTCTGCACTTGATTTCAAGTGTACTGTTAGCCCAGATAGCATAGTCTACATTCAAATCTACTGAATCTTGCAAGTTATTGATGCACTTGAGTACTAAACCAGCCATCTTATATTAGAAATGACTCCCCTGCACCCTTGTGGCAGAAGAGTGTAGACTCAACCTTGTCTGAGCTTGTGATTGCAGAAAGAAGGTTTATTGTGTGCTTTCCTGTGTAGATTACCTTAAAATTGTTTATTTTCACCAGCATTTAAGCCTTGAGTTTGAACATAACTGCACACCATGCAGCAGTGGTTACCTCTGTCCTCTACAGACACAAATGCCTTGAAACACAATTTTCCATAGACATCTGTCAGTGGTATCCTCCCAAGCTTCCATGCTGCACCATGAGCAACTTGCTGCACACTGAACAGCATTGCCAAACTTATCGTCCCTAGTCTTCAATAGAACAAGCCCCTTTGTTAGCACAACAAACATCTAACTAGCCCAGTCCCTTCCCTAATAGTACATATGGTAAAACTCTGTTATAATGGATGGACAGTTTCACATCATTTCTCCAGCCAGCCTGATTGACATGGTCATCCTGAGGCAATGTAGTAATTGCCTCATGTATACTGACAACCCCTTACTCCTAAAACAAACAAATACCCTATTTGACAGACAGATGTGATTACACTATGAAATTGGAGTCAGTTCTCTCAAATAACAACAAATTGGATTTCAAACAGGTTGTCAGCCCACACACTTCACCTCTCACACAAAATAAGGTCCCAACAAATAAACCCACATACGCAGAAGTACTTAATATAAGCCTAGCAAAAGATCAGAATCTCAGATGTAAACCATTTGCACACACTACTATGCAAATAGTAACCACTACACATAATAACACATACACTAGGTGTCTCAGAAAATAAGTCTCTAAGGCAAAACACCCCAGAACCTAATGTATTAGTCAGAGGCAACTCCATAGTGAGACACACAGATGTCCCCCGAGTACCATTATGCCTCTGTCATAGTACATGTTAGGGTGAATGACTTGAGATGTACCTCTCTGGACTATATGAAGAGAGATATGACTGAAGTCTCAGATTACGTGTCCCAGGCAGGTATGAACCTAGCTCTAAGCAGCATTCTACCTTCACCCAGGATAATGCCACAGTATAAACAAAAAAAAAATGATCAACTTCAACAATTGGCTTAGGTTTTAGTGTTAGTCCAGGGTGATCCAGTATCTGTCAGCTTGGGAAGACATGATCAACAGGACATGTAGATTTGCCAGAGATGGTGTGCACCTGTCTCCTCTAGGCTTTCAGATACTGGCAAAGGAGCTTGCCTCCACCATAGTGCCTTTTTTAGGCAATGTCAACATAACAAAATTTCCCATGTAATAAAACCCACTCAAGACAAACTAAAGGTTTTGCTGCTTAGTGCTAGGAGTCTGAATGGGAAACTGCACTCCCTTGAAGCACTCCTTACCTTGGAAGATGCTGACATTTGTGTGGTCACTGAGATATGGTTCCATGCCATGGACAGCACTCCAACCATGCAAAGCTGCAATGTTTTCCACTATTCAGACCTCAAAATGAGCATGAAAGTGCCAAAGGTGGAGGTGTATCTATCTTCATTAAGACCAAGTACACCTCAAGACTTTTCAAACAGTATGACTCTCTTGTACTACTCCATGCCCAATTAACTATAGAAAAAGTACCCCACCACATCATTGCTAGCTATAGGACCCCACCATGAACCATGAAAAGTACACCACCTACACGGACTTACTGGAGTCACTCACTATACAGCCCAGCACCTTAGTCATGGAAGATTTCAGCTATCCATCCATCAACTGGGACATGTACATGAAAAGAAATATACTTGCCCAAAGATTCCTGGACTTTGTCAACACAAATACTCTAATACAGATAGTCTGCACCAACGTAAGGGGTACAAATGTCCTAGATATAGTACTCACCAACATGGGGGGGTCACTGCACTCCCTCCTGTGTGACACCCTCCCTGGTAAGGACAAACCATAAATCAGTCTCATTTAAAGTAACCTGACACCCCACAGGAGCAAAAAAAAAAAAAACTAAAACAAACTTTCAAATCAAATTACAACCTACTAAGCAATGGAAGGAAAAGTTTTATACTCCCTGCAATCACAGACAACAATGAGGGATAGTGTCAAAAGTCTTGGGTAGGTCAAGGC
This sequence comes from Protopterus annectens, assembly GCF_019279795.1. Taxonomy (NCBI): domain Eukaryota; kingdom Metazoa; phylum Chordata; order Ceratodontiformes; family Protopteridae; genus Protopterus; species Protopterus annectens. The sequence goes on along the minus strand of NC_056745.1, from coordinate 827,668,343 downwards.
AACAATGTGCACAGCAGTATGCAAATGCCCTGTAAAAACACTTAAACAACTGTATAGTCTCGGCTGTACCTGACTGGATCAAAATCAGGTCCTCTGAAAAAATCAAGCCACCCTAGTTGACCTCATGTATAAACAGATTATATAACAAGAGAAAGAAACTGATGTCTAAGGCAAGAGGGAACTGACTCAGCAGAGGAAGAATTTCATCCCCAGCTTGAACAAGGAAATCAGAAATCTTATAATGTCCTCTAAAGTGAGTTAAGAAGCTAAAATAGCATCTCTAGCCAAGGATAATCATAAGGCATTATTTAAATATGGCCAAGATCTAAAAGGGATTACACAGCTATGTACCAAACTGGTAGTAGATGGCAACACTCATACTATACTGGAAGAAATTGCCAACCTGCTAGTTGACAGATTTAGGCAGAAACTTCACCCCCCCACCCCCGTCCCCAACAGCCATACCCCAAAGCTTACCTGACACCAGTCCTGGCATCTCTAAAGCTCAGGTCATAGCTGCACTCTCCAAGGCTGAAAACATGGCTTCAATGGGACCAAATAACATCCCAGGTTGCTTACTAAGCAATCTAAAGCAGGATGTAGTGGGCCTACTTGGCATTGCCTTTAACCATAGCCTGAGAACTTATTTTGTTTCGTCAGAGTGGATAACAGCAATAGTAATCCCCTTGCACAAAGGGAGGTCATCATCTGACCCTGGGAACTATAGACCCATAAGTCTAACAAACCTAATTTGCAAGGTCATTGAAAGAATTATGATGGGCCTTATCAACAAGGACACAGGCAACCTTCAGACTTTAGACCCAGCCCAGTTTAGCTTTCTTAAGAGTAGATCATGCTTATTAAACCTGGTTGACTTCTTTGAGAAAGTCACCAAAGCCTGGGATGAAGGTAGGACAGTGCATACTGCCTATCTTGACCTAGCCAAAACCTTTGACACTAATCCTCACCCAGGTATTATTGAGAAACTCCCCTAGGTGGAGATCAACCCTTACATCATTATATGGGTAGCAAATTGGCTCACCAACAGAACACATACTGTGAAAGTTGTCGACCTCCACCTGTATCAGTAGACTAGTGGCATACCACAAGAATCTGTGCTTGGCTCTTTACTGTTTGGTATCCATTTCTCAGCAGTCCAGGCTAAAGTAGACCACCTTTGGCTTACCATGTTTGCTCATGAGTGCAAATTGGGTGCAATCATTAAGTCTCCCAATGATGTTAACATATTACAGGAGAGACTAACACAGACAAATGATCGGTGCCAAAGTCACAGTCTAAAACTAAACGCAAAATAGTGCATTATTATCACCTTTGGCAAAGTGGAAATCCCTGCTAATTACAGTATTGACAGCACCATCCTAAGTTCAAATCCAGTAGTGTGAGATCTGGGAACATGGGTTGATAGCAATCTGAACTTCGACCACCAAGTTTCCACAGTGGTAGCGAAAACCTTCTAAGTTGTACATCTCATAAGTAAGAGCATCGCATCCAGGTCTAAGGATGTTATAAGTCCACTGTACTCGATCCTCATCAGACTATTTACAGATTACAATGCTTCCTTTTGCATGTACCTCACCAGGCACCTGCAGCAGCTGGAGAGACTACAGAGGTTTGTTACCAGAAAATACAAGGCCTCCAAACCATGACCTACATGGATAGACTGAAAGACTTTTCACTGTACTCTGTATCTTATAGGCTGCTGAGAGGTGACTTGTGACTGCCCTACAGTTTCCGACCCTGCCCTCATGGAACTGCTACACATCCGCAAGTCAAATGGCACAACAGCCACTCATTCTAAGGATCTCATCCTAGCCTGTGACATAAACAGAATATGCTGGTGAGACAGATATATCTCCCAGAGACTAATGCTCCTCTGGAATAAACTTCCAATTTACATGAATCAATGGGAGACCACAAATTCACTCTGATCTAGCAACCATGTCCCTTATTGACAGAGGTAGTTGGTGCTGATCATATACTCACTCTGCAAATTATGTCCCTCTAACCAAGTAAAATTGGGGCAACTCGTCATTAACACGGCTAGGCTTGTAAGCACTCTAGGGTCTCTAGTCTAGAAAGCTCATATGAACCTATGAGTATATGACTGGGATGGGGGTTCCAATATGTGACAGCCATTTGAGGTTACTGTGCGGTCATGTTATAACAGGAATAGGCTGTCTTGTAATAAGGATATAATACTACAGCTGGAATGGGACCTGTATGGAGTTTACTGGTGAAGTTGTGTTCCACTGGTAGTTGGCATACATTCCTGTTCATCATATGTGGTGGTGGACTGAGGTAGTCCCAAGCCTACGACTGACAATGGACATCATTGTTGCCCAGAGCTGTGATTGGGGCACTTACTTTCATCCACATGGAAGAGGATATGGCAGTGTGCTCTACTGTTGCCACATGCAACCTACCAATGCATTACACCATTACTTCACATCGTAATTAAAATGTCAGCAGTGCTGGATGAAATAGTTGTGGAAGCCATGCACCACACCAATCATCTTAATGTTGATACAGGTAGCAGCAGACAGTGCCTGAGTGATAACCCCTCACATTTGTGAATAGAGTCATAACATCACCCATATATCAGGGCCAGCTGTGAGATGTTGATGGGAGCAGAAACCCCTGCTAAACTGCTGTATAGCAGGTATTGGCACATGGCTGTATAGCAGGCTATTAGTCAAGTAGACCATTAGGACTTTGGTCAAAGTAATTTCTATTACTTCCTACATCTATCCAGAAAGGTTTGAGGAGGTAGACCGCAGTAAATTTGTATATTTCCATCCAGATCCAGGTTGGATTTAATGAGCATTAGGGAGCTACTTTGGCATGGAGAGGGAGCTTATTCTATAGGTAGGAGAGCATGTACACAAAGTATTCTTGGTGAGGATACATTGCGGTTTTTCAAGTTGGGCAATATATCTAGAGCAATGCCTAAAAATTAAGGCATATTATTCTATTATGGGTCTGATTAGGGGGGAGTTAAGAAAAGTGATAACTTCTTTGGATCAGAAAGATATGTTATGTATTGTGCTAAGAAAGTAGCTGGTATGTGGTAGTCAAAGAAGTCTGTTGTCCATGCATGTATGTATATCTCTTAAGACAGTTTCTAATATGATTAGATGTCATTTATGAGATACGTGCAGGGGTGTTCAAGCTCCTCAAAGAGAAGAATATTTCATTTCTGGGCACTGATCTTAAGACCATAATCCTAACTTCAGGAGTTAGTAGAGGGTGGGTTCTTGCAGAAGATATAGGATTAATATGCCAAATCAATGACAGCTCTTACATTGCAGTCATCAGCAAACTTGGCCAGCTAGTGATGTTTGATGTAGGCTTGGACATCATCAAAAATATGCCAAAAAAGAGTGATCTCAAAACAGAAACTGTCAGGTGCCACTGGTGACCTGCCGTTTTCAGCAGTGCATATACCACCAACCCTGACTTGCCACATATCCTTTCTGGAAGTCAGTTTGCTGTCCAAGTTATCCCAGGGTTAATATTTATTTGGGTCAGTTTTCAATAATGCTGCAGTGTGGAATATCATCAAAGGTCATAGCCAAATCGGGGTTGGCAGTGCCATCATCCAATGCATTAGTTAATTTCTTGAAGAAATTTACCTGATTTAGCAGGCAGAACCTGACTTCGAAAAAGCCAAATTAGATATTACAGAGAACTTGCAAGCTGTAAATGTCAACTGAATATGAGTTCCACAATGATATGTTTCGTTGCTTTATAAATGTTGCTGGTATGACTAACTAGCATATTTTTCTAAGGTCAGTGACAGAGACATTCTTATGGAGGAGTACCACAATAGCTGCCTTCCAGGAGTCGAAAGGCTAAAATAAAATAAGTTTAAGATGGAACTGGTGAGACACTGGCCAGGGTTCAATAAAGCTTACACAGAGCTAATCTTCTTGTAAGAATAGTGGCATGGCTCGAACACAGAGTTTGAAGCCTGTGCGATCCAGTAAACAAGGCTGGGGGTGTGCACAAGCCTCCCAGCACTATTCTGACATGGACACCATGGAATAATGCAAATCACCTGATTTGCTGGTGAAAACCATGCAAATGAGGTGAAATAGCGATCCAACAAACAGACAGGCATCTGTGTTGGAGCCGTGTCTGCAGCAGAAATGTATTCGGTTACTAACCATGTACATACATTTCTGCAAAAATCAAAACGGGGGCATGACATCTCAAAGTAAAGCATGTATTATGATTATTAGGCATACTAATGGCCAAAACTATGGCCATTGGCATACAAAAGTATTTTAAAATTGCAAAAATGAAATTTATTATTTTTTTTGGCCGATTTCAGCCATTTAAGCAGAGCACAGCAGCATGCAAACACAACCATGCAGAAAATAAAAAAACAGTAAAAAGTCAATTAAATATGAAACATAAGTTTTGCCATTATAAAGGGGCAGGATGCAGACTCATAACAATAGCGGGTAACAGTGGTTTCTAAGGACATAGGCTCTGGTATGTAAATGGGATAAATTTATTGAATAGCAAAATGGGAGACTGTGTCCATGGGTACCTAACCGTGTAGCAACTATAATGTGGTGGTGTAAGCAGAAGAAACAGCTGACATGAAAAGGGGTTGTGTCATGCTTGGTGTAAGCCTATTGGAGCTCTGCAGCTCCTATTTGTGCACAGCTAAGTACAGCTAAGCAAGGGTGTGTGTCTGAGGCTGCTTAGCTGTGCTTAGCTGGTTCAAGAAATTATAAGCATGTTCGTGTGCAGGGGAGGGCCTTTTCTGCTCAGCAATGTTTACACTAGCTCTATGGGTTTGCATGGCATGCCATGGGACTTAAACATAGTGAAAATTAAAAAAAAGGAAATAGTAGAATAAAGGAAATTAACTACAAATCACTAATACAGACTCTGCCACTCAGAGTGGCCCATTCAAACCTTCAGTAGTATAGCTGGCAGGTGGAATGTATCATAGTCAACCAGTCACACAGGCAGCATCTGTAGCACACCAGTATAAAGTATGCAAACACCTTTCAGTCTGGCTTTTCCCCCAAACTCTGCAAGATTGGTGTACACACTTGGGAGTTTTAACTGACAAAATGATAGGGGCTGCTGCTGCTCTGCTACATCTCTATGTGCTACATGAGGATAATGATGACAACTGGCCCAGACCAAGGAGGAGAAGAGTGTTCAGACCCAGGGTAACCTTCCATGAGCTACATGAGCTGGAGATACTAGAGCTCTACAGGGTGGACAGGGACATACTTCAGCAATTCACTGTGCTCTGCCAGCCTCTTCTCAGACCCAGAGCCAACAGAGGGGAACCAATCCCAGCTGAAACCAAGGTATGTGTAGCCTTAAGAATACTAACTACAGGTACTTTCAAAAGACCTACTGGGGACATCATGGGGGGGGGTCTCACAGGCATCTGCATCCAGGGTATTCCACCAGTTCCTGGATGTCATGTGATCACATGCTGATGAGCACATTTATTTCCCCAGCATCCATGAGGAGAAGACCAGCAATATGCATCTCTTCAGGCCATGTAGCAGACTACCCAGAGGTACTGGATGCCATAGACTGCACTCACATCCACATCAGAGCACCACTCAGTGAAGATGGTAGAGTGTATGTCAACCACAAGAACTATCACTCTATCAGCTACCCGGTTGTGTGTAATGCTCAGGGCATTATCATGAACGTGTGTGCTGGCAGCCTTGGCAGCTATCACAACTCCCACATCTTGAATGCCTCACAGCTTTAATAGGCATTTGACATGGGGGAACACCCAGTATGGGTATCTCGTGGGGGATGCTAGCTATGCACTGGAACTGTGGATGATAACACCCATCAGAAATGCACACACACCCACTGAAGAATGCCATAATGATGCATGCGCACAAACTAGGAACATTATAGAGCATGGGTTTGGGATGCTCAAGTCATGGTTCCTCTGCCTTGACATATCTGGTGGAGCCTTGGAGTACTCTCTAGCCACATGTGCGCATATGTTCATAGTATGTGCCATGCTACACAATATGATCCTGCAGAAACAGCTGTGGCAGGAACATCACCGGGAAGGGGCACACAGCCCCCCACCATTGGCAAGGCCTCCACCAGTGCAGGGGGAATCAGAGGAGGAGCAACTCTCTGAACCTGCCCCTCTAGGCAGACATAGGTGTGCCAGTATGCCCTGGCCTTGGCAAAGAGGCAATGCATAGCACATACACTGACACCCTAGGGACTCAGGGACTGACACCTCTCTCTGACTCGCACACACAATAAAATGGATGCCACACACACACTCTACCTGCACCTTACCATGTATAGGCCATGTACTGCATGCATCTGACAGAGTCAGCCTTCAAGCACCATCCTCACAAGTGCCACAGGCACAAGGTAAGTCACTCTTCTTAACATAGATGAATGTAGTACTACGTTTTTATAGCATATCTCAGGTATTGCTGCATGTGTGCAAGAGAATGGGGTGGCCTACTGGGATAGTAGCTTCTGCAGAGTATGAAGTAGTCCCCTAGCTGACAAAACTCACTGAAGTGTATGTGGGGGACAAATAAACTGGGGGTCATAGGTCACACGCATGGATGTCAATGTTGGGTTCTCATACTCAGCCCCTCTCAGCAAGTCAGCCATAGAAATCGAGTAAGATATGTCTGGCAAAGGCCCACAAATAGGGAAAATGATGAAATAGCCCTTTTATAGACTTACATGGTGATATCACAGCAGATCTTGCAGTTGCATGAAATCTCTGAAGGGTAGAAGTCTTAAACCCAAATGTCTGCCAGTACATCCTAATCTTCGGTCTTTAGTGATATGCCAGTATTCTCCAAGACAGGCACAACACTATGCTGAATGTAGTCAAAATGTAAAGCCAACATCTGAACCGTCTGTGCAAATGTGTACAATTGACAGGCATGCCCCCACAGCACACCCGTATCCCCATAGAAATGCAGTAACATGTATGTTTGTAGGGTAATAGCAGCAATGCACATATTCTCAGGGCTGTCCCAATAAACTTGATAACTTGTCACATGTACACAATATGCAGAGGTCAATGAGTTATGTATATGAGTGGTTAATACTGTCAGAAAGTGGGCAGCACTTACACTTGGCTATAGTTGCTTTGTGGCCTAGGTACAGTACTGTGGTTGACAGTGTCCATGTTCCAAGACTTTCTGTGCCAACTATTTTGCATGTCAGCTACATCTATAGTAGGACCTGTACACACTGTCCAGAGGTCAATATCCATTACTGCAGGAAAGATGAACAAGTCAGGGACAGGGGACCATTCATATGGACAGTACACAGCTCAGACTAACCTATGCAGTGCCTAGCATACCTCTCAACTGTACACATTTTTGCAGAATGTCCAGAGTTTTGCATCATAAGTTTGCTGTTTGTCATGAAATTGTGGTTTACTGGCAACTCACTGGCAAATCATGAAAGACTAAAGTCAGAAAATAATGAACAGATTTTAGTTTCAGACTTCAAACCCTTTAGAAAATCGCATGCTAATTCAAAACCTGTTATTTTAGCAGCTATCTACATTTGTAAGGGCAATATTTAACACCTGTCCCTATTTTGGCCCTTTGTCATCCAATTATTTATGGCTTTCTCCAGATTTCTTGCTCTAAGAGGTTGAGAGTTACGGTTCCTAGAAGGACAGCAGGTACCAGAAAATTAGTGTACTGCCAGGTTATAAATGGCTGCCACCTGACTGTATCAGCATTGACAAGTCACTGGCCACCATCCATACCCCTGGAATGACAGGCTGTCACAGACAGACCACAGGTATACCATGTATATCTGTTATGCTTGTCCTAACATTGCATGTGCCTGCCAAACTATTTAGAAAACAAGAAAGGTTCATGTCAAAACATCAATGACAGACAGTGGAGAAGTAGACGTCATACCCATAAGAAAAAACAAGCAAATACCAAACTGGTCCCCAACTGTCTATGTTTGGCAGAGCATTATTAACACCCTGTTCCGATGTGTGGGCCTGTGTCTGACTGTCATATATGGGTCTGTCCAGATGTCAGTCTGTGACAGGTTGACAGCTAGGGCCAACATGTAGCCTCATAATAACATAGCAACACAAACCATCTGAGAACCACAGCAGATGTAGTGTGCAATGATGGATAAAACCTGCTAAATAGGTACACTCAGAGGTGTGAAGCCCATAACCCTGTGTGTGATGTTACGGCATCTACCCCACTCGCACCAGAAATACAAATACATAACAGCAGCCACTGTGTGCAAAGTCTGTGACCAGACTACAGAAGGACAAAGAGACACTCATAAGTGGAAGGGAAACCACTGGCCAGACAAATGGAAAATGTGCCCACCAGAACAAATTGTGCAGTGACATAGCTACCCTTCAGGATATCATCATCACCCACAACTACACAACACACACCCAAGTAAGTGGAGGTCCACAAAAAAACAAAAACACAAGCAAAGGACACCTCAGAGGCAAAAACACATGGGAACTCCACATACCTACACACCACAGAACACACATAGTCCACACACCAGTCTCTCAACCACTAAGGCCTTACCATAAACCCAACATATTACTCATAGGAGACTCCATTGTGAGACACACACATGTGCCTCTCACCAGGCTGGATAAGGAGAAAGTCATGCTCACTTGTCTGTCAGGTGCCAGAATCCCCATATCACACATGCACTCAGGTCATTCCACAGCAGGTACTGTTATAACTCTGCCCTAGTCCATGGCAGTGTGAACAATGTCAGATGTACCTCCCTGGACTTTAGGAAGACAGGATATGATTCAGCTTGTTGAATATGTGTCCTATGCAGGTATTCTACTGTCACCTGGAATGATGGCTCAATGCAAACAGAAAATGATTTTCAGTAACAATTGATTTACTTACTGGTGTCATCCTAGGGGGATCCACTGCCTGGCAACCTGGGAACATATGACTGACAGACCAGGCTGCTTTGCTAGACATGGCCTGGATCAGTCTCACTTGGCCTTCAGGCCTCTGGCAAAGACCCTTGTCTCCCCCATAGTGGCTTTTAGGGAAAGTCATGGGATCAATTCTACCAACATATAACGCTCAACAAAATGCAAAGTAAAGGCCATGCTGCTAAACACTAGGAGTCTAAACAGGAAAATGTACTAATTGCAAACATTTGTAACCATGGCAGATGGTAACGTTTGTGCACTCACAGAAATCTGGTCCACAGCTGCGGGGAGCAACCCATCCTTACCTGATCACTCATCCTATCACACAGCCAGACCCCAAAATGTGGGCAGCAAAGCCAAAGGAGGTGGAGTATAAATATACATCAGACAGACACACACCTCCATGCTGGTCAAACAGTCTGACACACACAAGACACTCAAGTGCAATCAACCAATGACAAGACCCCTATGCAAATGATAGGTAGCTACAAGCAAACATAACTGACTCAAGATACCCACCCCACATATCTGGTCCTTTACAAATCTATCAGTATTCACCCTTTACCCTGATCCTGGTTGACATATATTACCCAGACACTGATTAGAAAATCAACCATGCCAGAACAGAAAAGCACAGAGATTCCCCCATCTTATCAAATGCTAAATCTTTAGGTCAGCTACTTGATACACCCACAAGATGTGATACATATGTTAGACTTGGCAGTAACCAGCATGATTAACCACTGCAGCACCCCTATGGTATCATCTTCCCTAGCAAGAGCCGGTAAATAAACAGTCACGTTCAATATCACCATCTCTCCTGACCCCCATCTAGACATGGTAAAATGAAAATGTCCCCAAGCTGAGCACAACCACCACATGGATGTTATAAACAGCTGAGCAGTCCCCTACCCCACTGGAGGCACAGGCACCAATGTCCAAATCTACACAAATGTACTATGCCGACACACACACATATATATATATATATATATATATATATATATATATATATATATATATATATATATATATATATATATATCTACACATACATACACACACAGATGCATGGAATCAGGTATACCTGACAGGACAACACCATCATCCACAAGTGAGAGTAAATCTGTCTGCAAATGTCTGCAATAAAAGAACTATGGAACTATGTAACAAAAGGATGACATTGCATTCCAGGACTGAGAAGGAGCAGGTGCACAACTGGAAGTAATCACCCCTAGCCTGAACAAACAAATAAGAGCACCACTGAAATCCTCTAAAGGCATCTCCAAGTCCAGATTGCCCACATCTAAGACAGACAATCATAAGACCATCCTCACATATGTCTGTGCAGAACTGGTGGTCAAGGACACCACATACACAAATGCTATAGATACAGCCAACCTACTGGCTGACAAATTCAGCAGCAATGTCTCTCCTCTACCCCCCCCATCAAGAAAGCAGGAGATCCCCAGTACCTGACCACCCAACCCCTATCACTAGGGAACAGGGCATCACTGCCCTCTCAAATCCAAGAAGACAGCCTCCATGGGACCTGAATACATACCAGCCTGCAACCTACATGAACCCAGGCATGAACTGGCAGCATCAGTATGCACCCTACACAACCAAAGCCAGAGCATTGTCCTTGTCACAGCCAAGTGGTGGACAGCCACTGTCAGCCCTGTACACCAAGGTGGAGTGTTCACCAGTCTGGTAAATTAAAAACCCATCAGCCTAACTAGCCTGATCTGCAAGGCCATGCAATGGATCATCATGGACCTCATTAACAGAGACATTGGCAAACTCCAAATACTTGACTCCACACAGTCTGCCTTTCTCAAGGGGAGGTATGTCAGTGAACTCTGGCTGACATCCATGAGACAGCCAACAAATGCATGGATGAGGAAAAAATGGTGCACTCCAGCCACCTTGATTTCGCCAGAGCCTACACACTATTCCCCACTTGGCCATAGTACATGAACCCTGTCAACTAGGCAGCAAAGCATATGCTACCAGATAGGTAGCAAACTGATTTATTGATAGAACCCACATGATCATAATAGGGGTAGCCAACCCAAGCAGTACACCTGTAATGAGTGTCATACCACAGGGATTGGTCTGGGGGCCTCTGGTATATGGCATATACTTTCCTGTGGTGCAGGGCAAAAACACTGGCCTATGGATGACCAATTTGCCAGATGACTGCAAGCTGGGAACAGTCATCAATACCCAAAGAGATGTGGATGTCCCAACTGGGTTTCACCAAAAAAAAATGACTGCTGCCAGAAACATGGCCTCAAGCTGAATGCCTGCAGATGCATCATCACCCCCATCAGGGAGACTGATGTCCCCACATATTTTCACATTAACAACAATGTCCAACATACACAATCAGTACTGAGGCATTTGACCACCCAGGTTGATACCAACTGGAAGTCTGTGCACCATGTTGCTTCTGTTGTAGAGAAAGCTTCATAGATAGGTCTACTCAAAAGTAAGGATATCTCATCCAGGGACAAAGTGGTCATAAGATCCATGTATTGTAAGCTTATAAGGCCAATTATTTTGTACGCCCTACAACATGTACCTCACAAAGCACATGCAGCAGCTAGAGAGACCACAGAGGTTCCTCACCGGGAGATTCCAGGGCCCCCAAACACATACCCTATAAAGATAGGCTAAAAGTACTGTCCCTCTACTCAGTTCCAGACAGACTCCTCGGAGGTGACCTCTGTCTGGCATACAAAGCAATACAGACCCTGCCGTGATGGGACTGTTGCACATCTGGAAGGAAAACCCCACTTGAACAACCTGTAGACACACCATCAACCTGGTCTGTGATGTCAAAAGGCTTGTTGGTGTGACAGATACGTGTCTCACAGACTTCCCCATCTGTGGATTAGACTCCCTGTCCACATCAAGCCGAATGCCTCAAACCCCTTGTGAAGTGCTCCCTGTATAATTGCATGGGAAACAGAAAATACAGTCCTGTGACTCCACCTGTGTCCCTGCTCGACAGGGGCTCTGGGTGCTGACATGTCTTAGCATGGGCTACACTCTCATCTGTGAGGGCTATAAGGCCTTCAGGCCCAATAGGCTAGTAACTTCATATCAACCTATCAACCTATAAACAGATATCTGTTAGTGGTTCACCACATTACTCTGTACTGCTCTGCCACTAACATTGCTGGAAATCACAGTGCTATGTGGCATATACCACACATATAATGGACATCCCTGCTCAGTAAAATGCACTCTGTGCCAACACCAAGATATGGTTTATCAGTTAAGAAGAATACCACACAAGCAGCAGATCCCCAGCCAGTATATCACTGAGGTGCTGGACTGTTTACACAGCTTCATCAGCCAATCGGCTAAAGCCACACCTCTCAAACAGCTTGATTGGGCAAGAATGTCTATAGTTTTGCTCACAATTATGGTCTATGCATCATACGATTGCATTTCCCAGGTAAATTACTATGATGAAATGAGTATATCTGTCAGTAAGTAATGACATAATACATTTCAATGTCAGATGACATATATGTCAGAAGATGTCTGCTAAAGCAAGCCCTGTTACTCTAGCATCTTTCTACATTAATAAGAGCAACATTTATAGAATCTCCCTATGTTTGGGTCATTGCCCCCCATTTTGGCAGGCTATCTCCATATTTCTTGCATTAACAGGTTGACAGGTATGGCTGCAGCACACAAATCATCATACCAGAGTACAAATAACCCTGGAAATGGAATCCCACTCTTACTATAGAAGGTCATAATGGGCATGCTCATATACTTGGAGAATTACAGCCCATGTCTAAACCCATATCGTAGTATATAACTGTATTGTGCATAGATATCTTTGCATACAGAAAGCTTTGTACAGCTTAACTGTTTCTACCCACACTTATAGATATGAGTACTCTCAGCTAGCTGTAGGTGGCTCATATGTGATATAGCTGCATCTGTTGCATGTGATACACAGACATATATATGGGCAACATAGAACAATATTTCAAACATACACACACATAGACAAGGGGAAGAGAGAGACAGACAGTAATAGAGATAGAGACACAGGGAGACACACACACACAGAGTGAGTCATAGACAGGGATGCACTGAAAGGCATAGACTGATGTCCTCCTGTGGACAGTTGCATACCAGTTGCAACCAGTCGCATGTGCAAGCATGAAGGTGAGCCCTATTGTGTAATAGTACTGAGGTAGGGGGTGTAATATTACATCACCCACCTTTGTGTGTGTGTGTGTGTGTGTGTGTGTGTGTGTGTGTGTGTGTGTGTGTGTGTGTGTGTGTGTGTGTGTGTGTTTGTAGGTTAAAGTATTATGAGGCCTTACCCCCTCTATATACATACAAAGGCCCCACTGTACAAGATCTGCTGATGTCATTCACCATAGAAGTACCTTTGGACACTTGCCAACCCTATAAGCTATGCAGCATCTGCGATAACTGTGTAACACTATAGTACAGATAACTAGATAGGTGGGGGATCTTACTTCAATAATGCCAAATGTAAGTGCATGTGTTTGTAGGTTAAAGACTTTTAGGCCATTTTCACCCAGTACACTGCCCATTGCCCTACTTTGCAAGGGCTGCTGATGTCATTCACCTTAGAAGTACCTTTGGACACGTCAGTCCTATAAGCTCTGTGACATGTACAATAAGTGTGTAACACTATAGTACATATAACTAGATAGATTGGGGCTCTAACCTCAGTCCTACCAAATGTAAGTGTGTGTGTGTGTGTGTGTGTGTGTGTGTGTGTGTGTGTGTGTGTGTGTGTGTGTGTGTGTGTGGGGATGTTTGCAGGTTAAACATTTTTAGGCCATTCCCATTCAGTACACTGCCCATTGCCTTACTTTACAAGGGCTGCTGATGTCATTCACCTTAGAAGTACCTTTGGACAGCTCTCAGCCCTATAGGCTCTGTGGCATGTGCAATTACTATGTAACAGTATAATACAAATAACTAAATAGGCAGGAGTTCTAATCTTATTTCCGGCATACATGTGTGTGTGTGTGTGTGTGTGTGTGTGTGTGTGTGTGTGTGTGTGTGTGTGTGTGTGTGCACCAGCATACTTCTCAACCACTCACAGAAGGACATCTGGTTAAAGCCATAGGGGAAGCTGGGGCAAACAGCAAACAATGAGCACACCCATCACATACTGCTGTGACACACATGGGAAATAGATAGCAGAACAGGTCATGCAATTGAATGCACCTCCCAAAGGGTATGTGTTGTCACATGACAATATCCATCATTAATCTACAATGTCCGTCTGTCATGATTTTACCAGAAGTTGCCCAGAACACCACAAGTTTATGACAGATGTAAAGAAATTATATGTCAGACATCAAGACAATCTGCACACATATGCAGTGGTCAGAGGTATGGCCACCATCTGTACCCATACCTCCCAAGCTCTTAGAGCAAGAAATGTTTGCAAAGCCATAACAAATGGGGTGACAAATGTCACATAATAGGGACACCTGTCAAATATTGCTCCTACAAATGTATAAAGGTGATAGAATAACAGATTTTGCATTAGCATGGACCGTCTGAAAGGTATGAAGTCTGCAACTCATAATGTCTGCTATTATGTTTTGACATCAACCCACAATGATTTGGCAATGATTTGCCAGAAAAACACAGGTGTATGAGAAAATGGACCAAAAATATGAGGCAAGAATCAGGACATTTTGTGGAAAGTGTACAGTTGAGTGGTATATCTATACCACCCTGCAGGTTGCAGTCCATGTTTGGCAAAGTGTAACCTGTGACAAATGAAACAGTTAAAAGAGGTCCCAAGACTGTAGGACAATAAACATGTAATACAGTTTTTTACTGATTGCACAGAGCAGTGATTGCACATCAGAAGCACCTTAATATCATGAGAAATACTGTAAGCTAAGGTAATGTCACACAAATAAGGCATCATACTAGCAAACTAGAGGATGTCCTGTGTGTTGCACTTGCCTTGGACATGCTATGTGCTGCCAAATGTCACATTACTACAAGTTGTGTCCCACACTCCACAAATGATAATGTCACACACATATTGGGTGTTGCCTATGTGTGTGCAATATGTAGACATGTGAAGGTCCTGTGACTACCTGGTGCCCACAAGTTAAGTAAATCTGTTGGGGTTAAAGTAATGACCAAGCTTGTGAGGGACCTAGTGCCAGTACTCAAGTAACCTCCTCTGTATGTATGAGCCTCTGGTAATACAGAACACCGAGGTGACATGTATGAAGGCTAGCTGGCTGTGTCAAGGGGTGTGTATGTGAGGTAACACTGCCCACCCCAGTTGTCCCTCACACACTATTGCATGCATACACATCTGGCAAGCTGTATCTTGGCTATTAAAAGGTCACTGTATTTCCACACTCCCATACTACTCATTGGTAATGTCAGCAGGCCCACAGCCTGTAGACACACAGACACCTAGAACACAAACAGAATAAAGCATGTGAGACTACATTCAGTCAGCAGAACTAACTGCAATAATGCATCATGGCTAAAAAGGTACATACACTTTGATGTATACCCATAACAATTGCCAGCAGACAGCACCTTACACAGCATTATGTTACTACACTGTACTATATTCACCCTGTGCATCAGACCCATATTAACATGTCCCTGCATTGATGATATGGATAACAGGGATGTGGCATTAGTATCATCAAATGCACACGGTGTGGTATGGGTTTGCCAGAGGCCTAGGATGGGCCATATGGTTAAATCATGTATGTGCGTTTGGTTGTCTAATTGGGCCATACAGAGGTGCTGTGTGTATCTGGTGGTGACCTGCCTGTGAAAGAAATGTGTGAGCATGTGTAAGCACACAGTCAAGCCATGTGGTTGCTCTACACAAGGGTATGTAGACAACTGTGAACCGCACATGTCAGGATGTACAGTTCACTGTCTCCGGCCACAGACATGGGAACTGGTTCTGCGAGGAATCTCACTGGCACCACCAGGCCAAAGGCCAGATGCAGTACTACTCCTTGATGGTCACTCCTGTCTGCTGGGTCCATGTCCCTTATGGGACTAGCCAGGACCAAGTGCCCATGACTTGCTCTGTTGCGATGTGGACAGCACCCTCCCTTCGGTAGTGCTGGTGGTACTGCCACTACGGAAGTGTGAATATGCATGGCCTGGTGGACTCTCAGCTGATCTTGTTGCTGACCTACGTCCACATGGGAGATGCCTTACTCCCACCATATGCTCCAGCTCAGACATTGCATGGTCGATGACTGACAATGTCTCACCCCACTGTCTATCCACGATATCAGCATAATAACGTGTAGCATCAGCAAGACCATGAAGGTCGTCACACATGGCAGGAAGTGTTGCATTCATGACCCTGAGATTCTGTCTGGCATTGAATTTAAAACGTACTTGTGCCTCCATAACGGACCAAAACATGCGTCTGGTGACACCTGCTGTGACACTTGTGACAGGGGATTGACAGGCAGCAGTCTTCCTTTGAGCACCCCTGTCCATCCAGCTGTGTGAGACCTCGCCTGCTGTCTGGCTATGGCTAGTATCTACACTCACACTTGCCATAGTCACCACACTAGCCTGTACCATGCCACCACCCTCCAACTGTCATTATCCATGGCTGCTGGGGACTGGGTATTTGTGGGCATACTAACTGTGTTTGGGGACATTGTGGGTGAAAGAGGGGTACCTACTGATGGCACAGACTCAGCCCCAAAAACCCCACCTGTACCTCACTATGACCACCATCATCATCAGTGTCTGCAGAGACACTGATATCTGGTTGTGAGTGGGAGGGACACTGACCTCCATGTTCATCTGTGAGGGGAAGATAACATATTTAAATGAATATCTGCACTATAAGGTTTTCTGATACACACACACACACACACACACACACACACACACACACACGCGCACACACACACACACACACACACAGACATATACAGGTGAGGTGGCACAAAGGCATTATACAGACCACAAAATATCTGAATGATGACATGCACGACACACAATCAGACCGCAACATACACACTCTAGACAGGCCCTCAACAACATACAGTGCAGCTATGTCCACTTACTGTTGCTACTAATATACACCTCTGAGATACATGAGGAGTGGTAGTACGTGATGGACCTTCACCTAACCGTGTACACATTATTGATATACACCTATATAACACAGTGACAGTACCTACAGAAATGTTACAGCTCCTGCAAATAGGCTCCTGTGATGGCCACTGTGATGTACTGCAGTTAACCCCACCACAAGTGAACATGCACATATTGCAATATAGCTAAGAGTAACAGTTGTGTTAATGGAAAAATGCATGCCCTTAACATGCCTAGGGTATTGTTGAGCCCCAACAAGACATTTCCATACTCACCAACTTCAAGCTGCTGTCCCCCACCCAGACCAGAGGGACCTATGTAGTTGTGGGAGAGAGGCATTGTCAGCAGACTGACATATGGCATTGGTATAGGATAAATGACATTGGTATAGGATAAATGATGCATTTCTGCAGATGTACAGTACAAGCTCTGATACTACACAATTGTCTGTCATTCACTATAGATGTGCACTTATGTACATTAACAAACCCTACCCACAAATGCAGTTTGACCTGATATAAGCATCTAGATACTCAACAGATGCCAGTATGAATGATACAATTAATGTCCACTGGAGCCTTACCTGGATGCTCCTTGCCTGTTATCTGGGTGCCACCCACCTCCATGACATAGATGTGCACGGTTTCCTGTGGTGCAGTGGCTGCCCCAAGGTTGGCAAGGAAACCCTCTGTTGGTGTCAGTGGGGCCTGCATAGCAGAACCCCCACCTGTGGCTGCACGTTCCCTGGCCACAGCAGAAGCCCTTTGCCGGGCATGGTTTATAAGGTCAGTTGTCCTGTGCCTGACCTGTTCTTAGGTTCACCCATGCTGACCATATTGTTTACATCAATGACTACTTCTGTCCACAGGTCGGTCTGCTCTTGCAGCTGCTGTCTGCTCCAGCTG
>NC_056745.1:827540331-827647831 GCF_019279795.1 Protopterus annectens | reverse complement strand
ACAGGTGTACATGTATAACAGCATGTACCCCTGTGAGTCTGAATAGGGGAACATGCATGACAACTTTGCTGGACAGTCTGCAATACATACAAGAAATGTATAAAGTACTAGGTGCATAGATTCATAGAATGATACTAGGCTATTGTCCTGGGTGTCCTCATAAGCCTAGCCCAGATCTTTGCCCATGTCCCCTCAAAGCCAAGACCTGTTTCCTCTGTCTAGCTGGGGCCCCGTTTGGGACCTCAGGGGTGTATTTTGTGTTTCCCATGCAGTCATCCAGCTTCTACTTAAAGAGGGCTAGGGAGGTACTCTGCTAGACATGGGAAGGGAGTGTATTTTACAGAGAGTGTGTTGTGTGTGAAACACATGTCCCACCAACAAGTACTATTCATGTAACAGACCAGGTAAGGGCCTTGCGTGTGGGTTGCATGAGTGGGGTTTGTCTTACGGATATGCAGAAACTCCATCAAGGCTGGATTGGGAATGGCCTTGTATGCCAGACACACATCACTTATGATCAGTCTGTATGAGACTGAATAGAATGACAGGGCTTTCAGCCTATATGTATAGGATTGGTGTTGCAGACCCTGGATTTTCCTGGTCAGAAACCTCTGTGGTCTCTGCAACTGCTGCATCTGGTTGGCAAGGTACATGCCAAATTAGCCACTGTACTCAGTAATGGGTCTGATAAGGGAGGAGTACAAGGATGCTCTGGCCTCTTGGTTCCTGGATGACATATCCTTATTTGTGGCATCGTTCATGTAGACAGCCTTCCGTACAATGGTGCCAACGCATTTGGAAGTTGTCAGGCTGCTATCACCCTTGGTGCACAAGTCACCTCACACCTGATTGCATGCTGAGTACATTATTATCACTGTCATAACTATTACGGATGACATCTACCACAACAGGGATAATGATGCATTCCCTGGCATTCAATTTGAGGCAATGTTTGTGGCACTAGTCATTAATTTGGGTTACTGCTTCTTGGAGGATGCTCACATCACTAGGGGGATGTAAGACAGTGGCCAGCTTACAGTCATCTGTAAACCTGGTCAGCAACAGACCACTGCTTTTGTCTTGTACCTCAGAACAGTATATCCCAAACAAAAGAGTCGCCCAGACAGATCCTTGGGGTACACTGCTCTTTATAGGTCTACTACTAGAGATGGCTTCCACTACTTTGACGGAGTGGGTACTATCATTGAGCCAGTTAGCTACCCATCTGGTAACATACAGATCAGTGTCTAGATGTGTAGGCTTATGTATTATGGCCAACTGGGGATTATTGTCAGAGGCTTTGGCTAGGTGAAGGTAGGCAGTGTGCACCTCTTCACCTAATCCATGTGTTTGTTGACCGCTTCAAATAAATTGACTAAGTTTAACAGGCCTGATCCAATTTGACAATACCAAACTGTATGGGCTCCAGCATTTTCAGGTTGCTGATGTCCCTGTTTATAAGGTCCTTGATAATGCCTTCACCAGTGTTGCAGATCAGGGTAGGTAGGCTGATGTGCATATGATTGACTGGGTCAGTAGATGCTCCACCTTTGTGTAGAGGGATGACTGTGGCTGTCCTCTATGCAGATGGGATGACACTGGTGCTCAGGCTTTGGTTGACTACAGTGTTTAATGGAGCTGAGAGCTCATGCCTGAGTTCATGTAGGATGCAGCCAAGGATGTTATCAGGTCCCATGGAGACTTCAGTTTGTTGCCTTTGAGAGGGCATTACGGATCTTCTCCCTGATGATGAGGGGAGAGGGGTGGGTGCTGTGCATGTCCTCCTATACCAATGGGAGGACAGGGAGGAGACATTTTCACTTAACCTGTCTGCAGCAGATTGGCTATAGCTATGGTATATGTGTATGATTTGTCATTGACCACCAGTACAGAATGGATTTGGTTGTTGCTTCTGAGATTACAGACATATGTAAAGAAGGCCTTGTGATTGGCCTTGGTGGATGTCCCTAATTTGTACTCATAGTTAGCCTTAGAGGAATTCACCTGTGATCTTATTTGCTTGTTCAGACAAAGGTGAGATTGCTTCCAATTTGGCACCTGCTCCTTCTTGGCCCCGTGCAGCCAATATTTCCACCTGTTATGGAGTGTGTGTATTGCTGCTGTCCACCACAGAGGTTTACTCTACCTTGGGGGAGGTGAGTTTTATAAGTCATGGATTGCTGAGTCCATACATTTATATAGGTGCTCATATAGATGTTTGTTGTAGTCTTGGACACAAAGTCATAACACAGTTGAGCACTTTTCCAGTTTCAGCCTGGTAATTATAATCAATCTAGTAATCATTTCTGTTTCAAGGCAATACAACAACCTGTAGCTGTAGACATGTATGTCTGTTTGATACACTGAAACTAAGATTACACATTTGTAAAGCAAGTACCTCTTATTTACATGATGTTTTGCAACTCAAGTCTGTATGTTTGAGGCTTCCAGCTACACCTATTAATACATACATGTGCACAGGTAATACTTAATATACATTTATGTTCTTT
This sequence comes from Protopterus annectens, assembly GCF_019279795.1. Taxonomy (NCBI): domain Eukaryota; kingdom Metazoa; phylum Chordata; order Ceratodontiformes; family Protopteridae; genus Protopterus; species Protopterus annectens. The sequence continues at coordinate 827,645,321 of NC_056745.1, read as the reverse complement.
GTCAGTATGGCACACTGTGTTTACACTCTTGCAGCTCAGTCTTACCTCTCAACCTGTTAGAGCAAGACATCTGGACAAAACCACACATAAATGGAGGCAATGGCCCAAAATAGTGACACTTTATAAATATTGCTGTAACACACGTAAGACAGTTGATAGCACAGTAGGTTTTGCATTCACAGGAATACTCTGAAAGGTATGACATCTGACATTCAAATGTATGCTATTATGTTATGACATTAGTCTTTACTGATTTACCAGTGATTTGCCAGACATAATACAACTCTATGAGAAAATGACTACAGATATGAGGCAAACATGTGGTCAGTGTGCAAAACTCTGGACAGTTGAAATGTATGAGCTCAATATATAACATATAGCTCAACACAGACTTCTGCATCAGTTGTTTACTATCCACATACCCTATATAGGTCCCTTACATTTGTAAGACAAGCATATGTATCATAGTAGTATTCAGAAGTGACATATGAATATTTACAACATCCAGGTAGCTGGCCTGGCAGTAGCACAGTCAGTATTGTACAACAGACACTCCAGTAGTAGTCATATGTGAGCTGACCTTTGCTTGGGTCACTCGGGGGCCAGAGCTGTGATTTATGTCACTGCAGACAGAGCCAGAATGGATGGCCATAGGTACTGGACAACAACATGTCAGTCCAGCAAGTCCTGTTGAGACCTATTGTTTAACTTCCTATTCCCCATTATTGCATCCCCCCTTCTGCATTCCATTACATGCTTAATTGTTTGATATACCTGTTGTAGTGCTGTAGTGTTTTATCAGAGAAATTGAGAAGTGTGTCTTTCTCTATTCATCTTTCTCTATTTGCATTCTTTGCATATAAAGGCTCAGACCTGTTTTGCATAGGCAGCAGCTTGCCTTTTATAGGTAATGCTCATGAGCAGGTGATGGCCTGTGCACCAGTTGGTGTCTCCCACTTGCTAAATGAATCCAGAACAGCTGTGTTGTTTTTCCATTAGCCAATGGCATGGCAACACAGTGCTATAATTAAGTCCTTCATGGGAGCCTTGCCCCTTTTCCTTGCCTCAGGAGGACATTATGGAAGTGTGGGAGCTACGGCATCACAGATGGTACTTGGAAATACATCTTATAACAAGAAATGTGGAGAAAGCCCAACAAAATTGGGCAGAAAGTTCCAGAATTAGAGATAGATTGCAAGTATTGCTGTTATATAGTTAGAAAATTGCTAGAATAACAGGATTTGTCTGGACATGCATTTTCTGCATGATTTGAAGTCTGACAGTGATATGTATATGACATACCTCTCAACTGTACAGATTTCCACAGAATGTCCAGAGGCTTGCCTCTTATATTTGGTCTGTTCCTCAGACAATTTTTGCATTTTGCAAATCAGTAGGATAATCTGAGGATTGAAGTCACTAAATGATGACATCCATTTGTGTTTCAGACTACATATCCTTCAGAAAAGGTATGTTACAACAAACCCTGTAACACCATCAATCTTTTCAGTTTATAACACCATTATTTAAGATATAACCATATTTTTGGCCCTCTGTCCCCCAAGTATGACAAGCTTTGTCCAGATGTCTTGCACTAAGAGGTTCAGAGGTATGGTATATCATTATTTAGTGACTTCAGTCTTGATGTCATCCCAGTGATTTAGCAGAATGCCAGAAATGCTATGAGGCAGTGACCATAAATATGGTCCCACACCCTGGACATTCTGTGGAAATCTGTACAGTTGAGAGTTATGTATGTCTGGCCATTGTTAACAGACTGTCAAGATTGTGCAGTGTGTAAATGTTTGTTGGGCTGAGTAGGGTGAGGGGTAGATCTGAGCATCATAGATCCTTGTCCATCTGACTGCACATGCTGCTACTGTCGCTGGTGGTCTATCAGCTGTATATGTTTGTAGGGGCAGACTGAGACATGTCCCGTAACACCTCAGGACTACCAGTGCACTGTGACTCGGGGTAGTATATGTAGGAGTAGTGTGTGACTGGCAGTCAGGATATGTTTGTTCAGTCATTCTACTCTAGAGTTCAGTTGTCTTACTGGTGTGTTGCTGTTTTTCTTTTCAATTACATCCCTGTAGTGCATGATATATTTGCAAATGCATGAATAATTCCCCAGAGTTGATTTGGGGTAGTGTTGTGTTGGCCTGATGGTAGTTCAGAAGGTGCTGGGTGAAATGGTTGGCAGCTCTCAGTGATTTTCCCTTCTGTTACATGACTGTAGTCATACCTCTCCACTGTCTAGCTGTGTGGCTCATATTTTTGGTCTGTTCCCCATAACTGTTGTGCATTTCTTACAAATCACCGGGATGATGTGAACATTGAAGTCACTAAATGTTGACATTCATTTGTGTTTCAGAATTGAAATCTACCAGAAAATATATGTTAAAACAAACTGTGATACTCTAGCAACTTTCTAAGCTTATAAAATCAATATTTAAAATATGTCCCTAATTTTTGGCCTCTATCTCCCCACTTTGTCAGGCTTTGTGCAGATGTCTTGCACAAAGAGGTTGAGTATTTTTCACACACACACATATATATATATATATATATATATATATATATATATACATATATATTTATATCCTGCATGATATATTTACTGAAGAATTACTAAGTCACGCAGCTCATGTGAAGTAGTGGTAGCTGCTGTGACTGGAGTGCATGGGATCTTGGGTTTAAGGCTTGCTAGAAATGTGTATTTTTCCCTTTATGTTAAATAACTACAATACATTATATGTTTGTAAAAGCATTGCAAATTAACACAGCTCAGATGGTGTAGTGGTATGTTGCTGTGATTGTAATGCACAGGTTCAAGACTTGAAAGTGATGACTTTTTTTTACTAATGTTAAATGACCATAATGCATGATATATTTACAAAAACATGAGCTAATCTCACACCTCATATGGTGTAGTGGTACATTTCTTTGACTGTAGTATACAGGGTGCTGGGTTAAAGGCTTACCACCAAACTGCTTATTTTGTGTCTGGGCAGAACAGGGGATGATTGAGACAGAGTGACTAAAGCACCTTTAAGCAGTTGTAAGTGGGTTTGTGCAGTTTTGTGTCAAACTAAGTGATGCTTAGCGGCGCTTATTCCTGCTTAAACCTGCACTAATTTTAAATAAAGAAAAGAAAAGAAGGGTGATAGGAAAGTGGTGAATTGAGGGCAAGCAAGGGGTAAAAGATTAGGAAAAGCAGCTAGGGATGTGCAGGATGGGTGTAAGAAAGGACCATAGTGCTACATTTCTTCTGCAGCAACAGCTGTGACTGATGTGGGAAATTTGGAATTTACAGCTCCACACCCCACAGGGAGGGTTGTTGGCAACATACATTTGTAGAGTAATTTGAGGGTAGATTGATTTACGTCACTGGACATTTGAGCAAAATGTAGAGCCATGTATGGGGCAATGATTTTTTTGTGGGACAGATGTCCTTTTATTTTCTTAAGGTGCGAGTGGGATGTTGGGGAAGGTATGTAGGTATGTTTGGGGAGGTAGGCTGGGTAGGATAGGTTGCAATCACAGACAGACAAGACACACAAGACAGCAGATAGGGGCGGTATATGACACATGATGGGGCTAAACACCTTAGACAGGGAGGGTGGTTGGGAATCAGAGGCACATGAGCCCCCAAATGAATACAGTGGGACTGAGATCCCCACCCATGGGCAGTCACCACTGCACCTCCACAGCCCTAAAGGTGGCTGTGCTGTGGGCTGGACAGCAGGGGCAGGTGCCCTTTGAGGTGTGACAAGCGGCCTTCGAACTGGCTCAGCCACCCATCCAACTCTGAGTGGATGGCATTGTGCACTAGACCCTAGAACATGTGGAGGGTGATGGATTACTCTCTGCATCCATGCCCAGGGGGGAGACGGGCCCTGTCCACTGAGGGGGTTCCACCCAAAGGTGGTGCAGGACCAGTGGAGGAGGATATTTTGGGTTGGGTCCCAGATCTGCTGGGTCCCAGTGCCATGGCCAGATGAGGTGGGACAGGTGGATCTGCTGGGATCAGCCTATGCTGTTGAGGATTTCCAAAATATATTGGTTAGTCATGAGCAAAACATTTCAAAATTAGTTATAGCAGCATGCGTGCATGTTTCAATTAACCCAAAACAACAGATTTGAAACAGTTGCATAGCAAACAGAACACATGCATAAATGGAACAACAGTAAGCATTGTAACAGTATGCTAGTTACACTGACAGCAACAGGCCACCAACAATGGTATTTGAAGAGGTTATGTTAATATGCAACCCATTAAATATATGAACAATAATAGAATAGATGTCTCAACAATAGGTCTTGAGAACAGCATACCCGTAGTATATGAATAATAATTATTGATGCTTATAAGAGATGGGGTGGAGAAAAAAAGTCCATTAACAACTGTATAGGCGTTTATTTTTCACAACAGTACTACTCAATACTCTACAGGTCTGCCCTCACTTTACATCTACCTATGGCCCATAGCTTCTGTAGCACATACATATATGTTAAACTGTCAACCAGGAATGATATGCGGCTGTGACAACTATGGTTACATGACTAGAGGGGACTTGTACATGTCAGGGTTACATATATGACAAAGATGGGGTACCCTGCACTGATGTTATGTGAGTGTGCTAATGGCATACTTCACCTGGATTCCTATCTGTGTCCAAGGTTATTGGCAGCAGTGGCTGCTAACCATGACAGCATAAGACTTGAGAGACATGTATCGGGAAGAGTGCATGGTGTATATAGCTATCTTGCTGTCATTTGCAGGCATGGGGTTGGACACTGGAACAGTTGTATACGGTGTATTAGTATACCCTTCATACAGCTACTGCAAACATTTTTTTTTACCTGTAAGACCTGTGGAGAAAATATCTGTTAACACTATCTGACTGTTTCTGCAAATATTCAAGATTTCTTGAATGTATATATGCACACATATCAGTACAACTCTCTGGATTCAAACCACATCTGGGTGTGCAAAAATGAACAACAAAGCTGTTTCTCATCACACTGAACTATTGGGGAACTGCTGTCTTTTGTTTGACTGATTTTTGCCTAATACTCTGTTAGTTAGACAGACTTACCTTGTAATCCTGAGATTCATGCATGACAGATAGTGTACTGTGTATTAATCCTTTGTAATACTACAATCTGGAAAACAAAGGTTAAAACAAGTCAGTGATGCATGGGACACACTATAGTACATTAGGCATAACTATTCAGTCTCAGATCTTAGTCCAAAACATATTTCATATTTCATTTCTATCTTGTTTTACAGCTCCACAATCTACAGTTGTGCGTAACAGCTGGTTCTCAGATCAACCTCAGTTAATGCATGGTGTCAAAGACATATTTGCTGTGAAGAACCTGCACACATTCTATTTCTAAAACAACATAATAGAGTAAATGCAACAGTTTGTGGTATACATCTTTATTTTAGCAACATGACACAGTGCTTTACTACTGCATATCCTGTAGATCAATATTAGGCTGACAAACTTTATTTATTCAGTAGACACATTACACATTATATCTACTGGCAGTAAACAATGCACTCCTTATTATTTATTGCACTATTTACTGCAAGATAGAGCTGTACTCACCAACCTGTCGGTGCAGCCTTGACAGTGTGTCTACATGGGCCTCTACATTGCTAGTCCTCTCCACTGCAGCTGTAGGAGGAAAAACAAACCTTATACATACCTGTCTATCACATACTCAGGCTAGAATTTGGTACAGCTATGGATGAGATACTTACAAACTACTGGAGCATTCTGTGCTTAAACATCTTGGATCCACTGGGCCAAGAGCACCCCTTCCTATGCTTTAGGTTGGCATAATGATGCTGTACATGCTCACCATTTCAGGGGATTCCGGTGACACTGGTGAGGTTATGTTCCAGACAGTCCCATGCGTCCGCTTTGTACTGTGAGCCCTGGTACTGGCCCTGCAGCAGTCTGTCATCATGGTGTTTGACAAGGAGCCCAGCCATGACCCTGGACTCCAGAATGCCCCAGCACTTAGCTCAAGAGGATGCTCCCTCTCCAATGCTAGACATGGTTCCCGCACAGATCAAACTACAACAGGTTCTGGATGTATTCCCACCTGTGCAGTTTAAATAAGGCCTTATTCCCATCCTTTGCTGTCATTAGACCATTTGGAAAATGTTGAGCACAGCTTAGTGGTGTGCAAATCTGCTAAGCTGAGTTGAGTAGTGCTTAAAGGGGTAAATGTTGAGCAGTTCTTAGCGGTGCACAAATCCACTTAGCTGAGCTGACTGCTGCTTACAATTAACATCTATGCAATGCTCAAGACCAGTTGAGCAGAGATAAGCACTGCTAAGCATTGCTCAGTTTTCATGAAAAAAACTGTTTCAGAATTGGAAATTAATCATTACTGACATATTATTAAGTGTATATGATTTACTTTACATGAAGTACCCCTATGTGCTTTCATTACATTAGCCTGGGGTGTGACTATACTGTATGGGACACTGGTATTTACACAAGTGATTTCACATGTTTTATCCACTGACACTTCCATTTTGGCCAGCCACACTCCCCTGGTTAACAAATATCAATTACTACATTATTTAAAAATAAAAATAATTTTAACAATGCTTTCCCATGTAAAAATGAAGGGTCTGTCTTGATACATGAACTGTGAACCTGTATGCAAAGCCAGAACTCTAACCATTATGCTATCTCACTGTTGAGAATTATTAGCTATACATTTGTATTTAGCTCCTAAGAGATGTTTAAGCAATGCTGAGCAGAGGGCCATGACACGCAAACCCACTCAGCTATGCTTAAATGTCACTTATAATGGAAAAAAAATGTAATACAAGCACTTTAATTACATGTATTAGTACTAATAGTAATTTATATTTTGTAATGCTCTACCTGTCATTCTATCAACTTTTTAAGTCTGTATGTGAAATATCAGGATTGAAGTCACTAAATAATGGCATACATTTGAGTTTCAGACTTCTAATCCTTCGGAAAATATTATGTTAATGCAAACCCTGTTCCTCTATCAAATTTCTAAGTTTATGTGAGCTGTACTTAAAATATGTCCCTATTTTTGGACCTTTGTCCCCCCATTTGGTTACCCCTTGCCCAGAGTTTGGCAACTAAGAGATTTATAGGTATGGCTGTGTGTTTGAGGACACACTTGTACTGTAAAGTGTTTGCACAATGCAGAGGGTGTGTGACAGTACCTGTCACACAACCCCTGCACTTATTTCGATTTTTAATAACTCTTTCAGTGTCCACGGACACTGTTTTACTTTTTATACCTGCTTTTAGTGTCTGTGGACACTGAAAGCACTTAAAACGTGCCATATGGCCCTTTGTGATTGCAGGGGGTGTGTTGGAACTGTAAGCACTACTGCAACATGCCCCCTGCACTCATTCAGTGTTAATGTCCACAGATCTGTTCTCAGTAGCGCATCTTCATGAATATGTAAGGAGCGCTGCTGCGATGGCTATGCAGATGCAAACACCATTCATTCCATGTAGGAATAACACTATTCCTAAATAGAGTTTATTGAATCCTGGGGATTGTTTTGTACTGACAAGAAGACAGTCTGGTATGTCTTCTGGCATATGGAGCTAGTGTTTTTCTTTTCTTTTCTTTTTTTTTTGTTTGCTTTGGAGAGGGGTATTAAGGACTTGCTCTGAGGTAATAGTAAGGGTGATATAGACCAAATGAAGTGAAGGGAGGGACAATGAGGAAACATGAAGAGAATTATGATTTAAATTTGTCTGCTAATATTTCATTGATATCCTCTGGGTTTAAGTAGATTTAGTGCTGAGTATTGTCTGAAAAATTCCTGATATAGATAGAAAAGGATTTGTGGTAATCTTTGGACGAGGTAGCAATTTTTAATTAGACATGGCTTTGCAGGTGCTGATCTTAGGATTGAGTTCTTTTCTTACCATTTTGATGTCACTTCTACCATGGGGTAATTTGAGTTTATTTCTAAGACCAAGCAGATTTTTTCTCTTATTGTAAAGTTTTTGATACTGAGTTTTTATCATAACATATTTTGTTTAAATTTGATATTGTATTTGTAGCTAATGGAGATAAATACCTTTATTCATGAGTTTAGATGAGAATTGAAATCATTGTTATAAGTGGCCACATTTGCAGTGTTCTCCCTTTGGATCAAGATCTTTTGGCCATCACAGAGTACTATAAAATTAGGTAGTATAACTGGAGTGCATCATAGTCAGGATCCTTGTGGAAAAAAGGAAAGCTCAGACATCTAATCTGACCACTGCTAGGCCAGCTATGGGTATGGAGTACACTAGTGTAATATTATATCAACAAGGTTGAGTAGGTCTGAGCCCATAGTAGGGGACTGCAGTATTTTTGTTTAGAAAGTTAATGTTGACGATGACTAGGAACCTCTGCGCGTATTTGTTGTTTTGGCATATGTTTGCCAATGTACAGAAAGTTAGTTAAAGACTACATTCAGTAGTTAAGGACTCTAATTAATTTAGGTAAATGCAATAGGCTGCAGCAGACATGGAAGGAGTTCAGTAGTATGCAATTATATGACAGCTGGATTTGTTTAGAGATATCAGGATATATTCAAAGATGGCCGCTGTTCTGTAGACACTGCTAACCTACAGCTCTTCAATCTCTACGGAATAAAATCAACCCAGAAGAAAAACCAGGATCTATTTCAACATAATAATCTGAGCTAATAAATCTAATCAACACTCAAAAATTCCAGAAAGAAAAAAATAAACCTAAATAAACAGCCAAACTACTAGGATTCTAACAGATTATCTGAAGCAAAGGAGGGAGATAAAGAAAGAAAGCCATGTGCTCAGGAAACTTTCCATACTGAACTTTATCTGCAAACCAAGACGCTTCACTTACACAAAATGTCAAAAGAAGACAAAAACATGGACATTACAACAACAAAAACTAAACTCTCTGAATTACTATCACCTCAGAAATATCTAAATTCTAAAAGACAGAAAATAACAAAGCAACAAGATATTGCAAAATCAGGGAACAAAAATAAAGCAGATCAACCTGCAAATCTGGATGACATCAAAGCAGCTTTACTACCTATTCAAGAGGCAATAAAAGAACTGTCCACCCAACTACAATCATTTGGAAATTCTTTTAACCAAATAATAGAAAGAATGGACAAATCAGAAGCCAAAATCACAGAGAATGAAGAAAAAATAGTTTTAATTTCCAAAAAGTCTGATGCACATGAAGTAGACATCCAAAACATGCAAGCAAAAATCATTGATCTTGAGGCAAGATCCAGAAGGAATAACATAATCATCAGAGGCATGCCGGAAAATATACAGCACAATGAACTGATCCCTTCTATCATACAAATATTTGCCACACTACTCAAAGACCAAAAACAGCCCACCAAATAATAATAGAGAGGGCACACTGAGCCCTGAGAGAATCTCAAGCATCAAACAATCCAAGACCTGTATATGCCAAAATCCTAAACTTTCAGGATGTTAACACAGTCTTAATATCTGCAAAGAAAAATGGTGGGTTCATAATATGGAACAATAACAAAATATCACTTGCTCAAGATCTGCCCCTACAAATTAGACAAGCTAGACAACTCCTGTCTCCTTACTGTAAATTATTAATTGACAGAAAGCTAAAGTTTCAAATGAAATACCCAAATACACTGATATTTTATGTGGATGGAGTTAAACACTCGGTCGCTAACCACAGAGAAGCAAAAAACACTTTTCTGACAGTTTTCAAAAAAGTTCCCGCCATGGATAACTAGATACACTCACCGGATTGGCTCATAGAGATCTCAAGGTCGGCTGTGAGCCATGCGAATAGCCGGGGACTTCTTGCCTCAACAATTTGCTCTTGTCTTGGCCTGGGCCAAGCTAGACAACTCCTGTCTCCTTACTGTAAATTATTAATTGACAGAAAGCTAAAGTTTCAAATGAAATACCCAAATACACTGATATTTTATGTGGATGGAGTTAAACACTCGGTCGCTAACCACAGAGAAGCAAAAAACACTTTTCTGACAGTTTTCAAAAAAGTTCCCGCCATGGATAACTAGATACACTCACCGGATTGGCTCATAGAGATCTCGAGGTCGGCTGTGAGCCATGCGAATAGCCGGGGACTTCTTGCCTCAACAATTTGCTTGGCCTGGGCCTTGTTTCTTGAGTGGCGTGACCCTGATTTTCTCTCTGCAGGCCACGAGGATCACAACAGGAAACATACTACAACTCCGACATACTAGTTTTCCCATGGGAGGAACTACGAGTCATTTGTTATCTCCAGGAGGTCGACTTGAAGAGGAGGCACTTCCGGAAGTCCGCTTACATTCAGAGTCTCCCTACAAGAATCTAAGCAGCTGGCTTAGCTGACCGGAAGATCCGTGAGGCATCTAAATGGAATATAAATCAAAATCAAAAAAAAAAAGAAGTGACAAATTGAAGAGAGAGTTGGAAAGCTCTCTGTTAGTAAAAACACACCTCCAGTTGCTGGGATCTCTAATCTGCAAAGTGCGCTACTATGCGCTGACCTTAATTTAAATGGTCAAACAGTATTTAAAATATAGCAAACTGCTTACTTTAATGCAGACTATAAATAGGATGCTACAACACTCATATACTAACAGAGGCATATAAGTAATATCTGAAGAGACAAAATAAACCCATGCACCCTGAGTAGATATAATGAAGAACTAGATAACAGTAACAACATAAAACTATAGATAAAAGTCAATGTATGCATATGTCAAGGCTCTTTACTGATTCTTCGCCAAGCTACCTCACTATGAAAACGCTGTTATCCTACATTGTACCTAATTCCATGTCTCTTAAATATATTTGGCTTTGAGACTAAAAAAAAAAAAAAGGAATGTAGCCTAACTCAGGCATTAAGGAAACTACCTGTACGAAGAATCTGAATTCTATCTCAATGCTTAAAAGAGAACTAGGTGCTTCTTCATTATGTATATTGGGTGTAACATTGATGCTGGTAGAACAGGAATGGTACTGGAGACTGTGTTTTTTATTTTTCTCTTCTTCTCTATGGAGATAATCGGTTCAATATAGAGCAATACTATCTAATCTCTCCTATAATATTTGTGAAAATATCAAATATAGATGGACTATTGTTCCAGGGGTCAAGAGTATATATGTGTATGCTTAAAATATTCTGTGACTGAAGTTTGGGGAATTCTTTATCTCCCTTCCTTTTCTCTATCATTTACCAACAATCAGCAAATTATCACCTAAAGGCAAACACTTTTGATACCCTTGGATTATCAAGCTCTTGATAATAAAACTAGCTCGAATAGAATATCAAATGGCTGCATAAATACTTGTTCCCTTCTATACTTATCCACTTATTGAAATGTCCAGGTCCTACATTCTAGATAACTTGAACCCCAACAGCCATTTTTCTCCTTCTCATATCTATACACATCTGCTATACCATTAACACATTTTCACCTAACTCTTCTAGCATACCTTTTGTTCACTGCCTCTCAGTGTATGTCATCACCATTCTATCCTACTCTACCCATTACTAAGTATATAATTGTATACCACTCCTTCTGTATTCGTATTTTCAGATGATTTTATAAAAATTAACAGAACTTGCCAATGAATATGTTATCACTTCTATACTGCTATAACTAGTTTGTAAATTAATGTCTAACATTGTACATATGTCAATATACTGTAAGTTATTTTTTAAGGAGAATATTTTATTATCTCACGGAGTAGAATTTAATTTACTGCTTTTTTATTTCTCACACTATTGATCAGACAAGGAAGATGGCACGTTCCACTCTACTAGAATACCAACATTCTAAGTCCAATGACACACCCAAGTGTATTCAGCCAATTAGGTTTGTAACCACTTTTGGCAGTAATACATCTAGATTCAGGGAAATTATTAACAGACATTGGGACATTTTAAAGTCTCATGAACTCCTTAATGACATTTTACCGGAACAATGTGCTTTCTCATACCGTAGAGGTCGCACTATACACTCTCGCTTCACTCATTACAAGAGATACACACCAGCCACAACAGTTCAAACTACTTTATTTAGTGACCTTTTGGTGGGATGTTTCCCCTGTGGACATTGTAGTGCCTGTGAACACATTCTTAAAACCAAGGAATTTTCCAGCAAAAATACATCTCAGGTATACAAGATTAACATTTTTGGGAACTGTGGTTCGGATTGGGTCATTTATTTAGCCACATGTACCTGTTCCTTTTTTTATGTTGGTGAGACGTCCAGACCATTTAAATTGAGGATCAGTGAACACCTCAGTGCCATTAGAAACCACCGTCTTTCCAATGCCCTGCATAAACATACCACCAACCACCCAACTGCACTTTTTAAATTTATTATTATAGACAAGATCCAAATGCACAGGAATTTCAAAGCAGGCTGGCATGATAAACTTGACAATATGGAAACTATGTGGATAACCAGGTTAGGTGCATTGTTCAAACCTGGATTAAATGAAATGGAATAATATGTCAGCCTACTTCATTATGCATATTGTTGATTGATTTAGTTTATTTGCACACATGTCATTTTTGTTATAATAGTATCTAGCTATAATAGATAATAAATATATTAATATTTATGACATGTGCATACATTTAAGGATTTTATTTATTTTTTCAGCAATATGCCTTTAAATATTTTTCTATTTAATACCAGGATGTTAGAGCTGCTCAACTGTTGATCATTTGTGTCTTAGCACTGAAGAAGGCTTTTTATAGCCGAAACCGGTTTGCCTGCCAATCAAGATATAATATTCTTGGTTTGGAAGTTTATTCAATAATAAATGGTTTTTAGCCAAATTACCATTGTGCTGGTCTCTTTTTGGGTTTACCTTTGATTTTGGTTTGGACCATGCACTTAGTCCCTCGTGAGTGTGAGTGTTTGGTCTGTTCGTTCTGTTTGCTCTTCATGCTGGGGACGCCTGGTATGTCGGCAACATCTTTTCTGCAGCTCCTATCTCGCTTGGATTAATACGTGTCTGTTTTGTTTATTTTTGGCTTATGCTGGTCTAGTTTTTGTAACAATCAATATTTTGCAATCGTTTTGGGCCAGCATTCAGTTTTGATCTAATCTGTATTTATATCAGGCATTGGGCCTACTTCATGGACTACTTCTTTTTCAAGGAACTTGGAAAACGCAGTGGATTACTTTTGTGCTTATGCCAACATTTTGAACTTTGTTTTGTTGTTTGCTTTTTATGAGGGTTTACTACATCTTAATCCTCTTGGGCGCTGACTAAGGATTAAGATATATATTCATCTAACAGGTACTGTGGACTTAATATATATATATATATATATATATATATATATATATATATATATACATATATATATATATATTACCAGCATTTTCATTTGATTACATCTATGGATATACCAATCGCGTTTTTGGCTTTGGACCTAATGTCTTACTTTTGAATCTTACATCATTCAGTTTAAGACCCAGTTCGGATTGATATCAGTAGTTGGCTGCTTTTGGTCAATTGCAAGGGACATTTGTTCTGTTTGTTTAACAGTCAAGGACTTGGAATTGTATCTGCGTTTGTTTTGTCGTTAGGATTTTGCGAGGGTTTATTATATCTTAATCCTCTTGGACGCTGACTAAGGATTCAAACAAAAAATATATATATTCATCTAACAGGTACTTTGGACTTAATATATATACCTATATATATATATATTACTAGTATTTCCATTTGACTACATCTATGGATATACTCATCATGTTTTTGGCTTTGGACTTAATGTCTTATTTTTGAATCCTACATCGTTCAGTTTTAGACCCAGTTTGGATTTATATCAGAAGTTGGCTGTTTTTGGTCATTTACAATGGACATTTGTTCTGTTTGTTCAACAGTCAAGGACTTGGAATTGTATCTGTGTTTATGTATGACGCTACACTTTAGTGTCCTCTTTTTTACAATCTAGAATTGGCATTATGTATAGTTTGGAGGATGTTTTTCATCATTTAATTCTATGCTTAATTTAAGTTACTATTCTCATTTCTGTCATTGCTGGGGGACTAAATATCACATTTAGAACTGTTTTGTGTTTGGTATCAGCTTGATAAGGATTTGCAATTCTATTCATGTGTATGTAAGGCGCTATAATTCAGTGGTTTAAATAACACCACTTAATATTGTCACACTGTGGGGATGGTTTTCTTTTTATAGGTTCCATTCAGCCTACTACCCTGATTTCTGTTAGTGCTGTGATTTGTTGGCACATCTATTGTGACAGACATTTTTGGACTTTTTTGTAAGTTTATTCAGACACACAATCTGGATTTCATGGTTATATTCCTGAGTATCTCCCCTAGTCATACATATGGTTTTCAGCTGTTGTACTCTGTTTAATACTCATTCCGGTTTTCTTTTTCCAGCCCACGTAATAGCTTTGGCAATAAGTGTTTACCATTTTTTTACCCTAACACAGGCTTTTTGTATATTATACTGCTATTTTATATATGTTTTTGTACTGTTGATGCCATATTTGTGGAGTGTACATATACTGTTTTCATCAATGTACTAGGCAAGCAGTCAATTCTATGCCCATATATCTATATATATTGTATTTACTAAAATTTGGCTTTTTGATCCATTCTCAATGGTATATGGGATGAAAGTCCAGCAATATTATATACACACTAGTGTATATGCATTTGTCTACATGGTAGCAGAGACGAAGTGTCGGCTACCACAATTATATATGGAAAGAGTTATGGTCACACATGATATAAATAACAACTGTTGATTTACACAAGTGCACTCCCTTGATATCAAATTTTTGGACCTTTAAAATTAGATTTAATAATCATCAGATTGTAGTGAGATGAAGTGTCAACTACTTCAGTATATTGGCATTTATACTTTCTTTATATATAGTGGGGCATTTTGGTTGTGCTTATATTTTTTATTATTCATTATGGAGGCAACTCTCCACAATAGTTAGGGTCAACTTATGGTACAATTTTACATATATATATATATATATATATATATATATATATATATATATACATATATACATACTTGCTTTTATTTAAGTCATATCTATACTACATTATTTGCCTGTTTTGGGTCAAGAATTGTGCTGTGATATATTGCCTAAGAGTTATACTATGGATTTAAGTGAAATTCTGCAAGGTCTGTCGGCTGATAAAGATAACCTGGAAGCCTTTGGCCTCAACACTAGGAGGTCTATTAGTTTCAATAATGTTGAAGGGGATTCTAAACACAAATGTGGGTTAATTTTCCAAAAACTGACTAGAAACATGAAATCACTCAGCTCTAATATTTGGCACTTGAAACTATTTAAGGCCTATAAACTAAAAGATATAACACCCAGAGGTCTAAGGATCCACCTTCAACCCTTAGTAGCAAATATTGATGCCCAACTATCACAGGATTGGGATTTAGCCCAACATCAGGCTTCAATGCTATTCATAAATACCCTGATTGTTTATTATGAAAGGACCATTGAATCACAAACAGCAGAAATTCACAAGGTGTGTCTTGAGGTCCAGATATTTGAAACTGAACAATTTTTTTAAAGAGTATACTTCCTATTTAGCCAAAGATTTGGCCAATCTGGAACAATAGTTGATTAAGAGAAAAACACACAAATTTAATAGGGATCTGTCTGATTACGACAAGGGCAAACCATTCGTTATATCCAAGAATGTCAGGTTCACAGATAGAGTTAATAAAAGCAATCATGGTAGAAAAAGGCCCAGATCAATACTAAGAAGGACAGAATTCACCCTTAGTTGTACGTCGGAGGATGAAACTTCCCCGGCTACAGACTATGATGTCCCTTCACACCAGGTGTCTCCTGCTGCCAAGCGAAAACAGTCAGACCCTTTAGATGTAAGACACGTAGGGGGGGCAGAAAGCATAGAAACAGAAATAGGAACATCCAGTCTACAGGTTTTATTACAACAAATTGTGAAACAGTGAATAATGTACATAATATTTCATCTTTTGAATTATCACCTGTACATAACCAAGTACTGAATAAAGGTCTTAATTTTGTTCCCACCTTCCCTGTTTCTGAATACAGTTTGTTAAAGGATGTTAATGATTTTTGTAGATTGGTTAATCTTAAAATATTCTTTTCAGACCATGACTCCGCTCAAAGATCTACTGGCTTTAAATTTGGCAAACCAGATTTTAAAGCACCCATGGATAAACATGTTTTTATTTTTAAGGAATGTGTCATCAAAGATTTACATTTTTCCACGACATACCAACCTACTACAAATAAACTCACTCAAGCAGAGAGACTCACATTAACAGAACTTCAAGCATAACCATGACATTGTCATTTCTCCAGCTGATAGAGGGGGGTGATATTGTGGTGACGGATCACAGTAAATATAAAGCTGAGGCTCTCAGACAGCTATCTGATGCTCAATTTTATATCAGTATGGCTATTGATCCTACACCTAATTTCAAGGCACAGATAGATTCTTTTTTGGATTTAGCGACAGAAGAAGGTATTATTAGTAAACAGGTTTGTCAACAACTTAAAGTGATGGAACCTATGCCTCAATATTTATATCTTCTTCCTAAAATCCATAAACATCCCACTGACCCCCCAGGTAGACCTATTGTCTCTGGAGGGGTTCTCTTACTGAACCACTATCTGCTTTCCTGACTTATCATTTAAAACCCCTATTGCCTCACGTAAGATCCAGGATACAAGATACTACGCCATTCCTCAACATCATCCAAGACTCACAATTAGAAGCGGACTGGTGGTTATGTACCTTAGATGTTGCATCTCTTTATACGAGCATCCCCCATGAAGCTGGTATACCTGCGATCTCCTATTGGTTGCATAAATCACAACTATATTCTACTGGTTTTAATAATTTTCTTGTCACACTTAGTGAGTATGTGTTGTGTAAAAACATTTTTTACTTTGATGGACAACCATATTGGCAGATCAAAGGTACGGCAATGGGGGCTCCTTTTGCCCCCATATATGCTGATTTATTTATGGGCTTCTTTGAACAAACATTCATATATGATGTACATCACAATCTGTATATTAACGATTTGGACATCTGGAGAAGATATCTAGATGACTGTTGGATGGTGTGGCGTGGTGATAAAGCCCATGTGTTTGATTTTGTCAGGTATCTCAACAACAATCCCTGGGATATACTATTTACTCTGAATATAGAGTATCAGGAGATTGTTTTTTTGGATGTTGTTATTTCTAGACTGGAAGATCACACATTGGCTACAAGGGTACATAGGAAGTTCCCTCAGTATAATACATTGCTACATGCATCAAGCTCTCACCCCCGCCACATCATCCAAAACATTCCCAAATCACAATTTCTACGTATCAAACGTATTTGCTCATCAGAAGAACAACATCAGGTTTGTGTACAAGATCTGTCCAATACGTTTATTAGTCATGGATATTCTAGACACCATATTTCTCAAACTATTGATCAGACAAGGAAGATGGCACGTTCCACTCTACTAGAATACCAACATTCTAAGTCTGATGACACACCCAAGTCTATTCAGCCAATTAGGTTTGTAACCACTTTTGGCAGTAATACATCTAGATTCAGGGAAATTATTAACAGACATTGGGACATTTTAAAGTCTCATGAACTCCTTAATGACATTTTACCGGAACAATGTGCTTTCTAATACCGTAGGGGTCACACTTTACACTCTCGCTTCACTCATTACAAGAGATACACACCAGCCACAACAGTTCAAACTACTTTATTTGGTGACCCTTTGGTGGGATGTTTCCCCTGTGGACATTGTAGTGCCTGTGAACACATTCTTAAAACCAAGGAATTTTCCAGCAAAAATACATCTCAGGTATACAAGATTAACATTTTTGGGAACTGTAGTTCGGATTGGGTCATTTATTTAGCCACATGTACCTGTTCGTCTTTTTATGTTGGTCAGACGTCCAGACCATTTAAATTGAGGATCAGTGAACACCTCAGTGCCATTAGAAACCAGCGTCTGTCCAATGCCCTGTATAAACATACCACCAACCACCCAACTGCACTTTTTAAATTTATTATTATAGACAAGATCCAAATGCACAGGAATTCCAAAGCAGGCTGGCATGATAAACTTGACAATATGGAAACTATGTGGATAACCAGGTTAGGTGCATTGTTCAAACCTGGATTAAATGAAATTGAATAATATGTCAGCCTACTTCGTTATGCATATTGTTGATCGATTTAGTTTATTTGCACACGTCATTCTTGCTATAATAATATCTAGCTATAATAGATAATAAATATATTAATATTTATGACATGTGCATACATTTAAGGATTTTATTTATTTTTTCAGCAATATGCCTTTAAATATTTTTCTAAATAGTACCAGGATGTTAGAGCTGCTCAACTGTTGATCATTTGTGTCTTAGCACTGAAGAAAGCTTTTTATAGCCGAAACCGGTTTGCCTGCCAATCAAGATATAATATTCTTGGTTTGGAAGTTTATTCAATAATAAATGTTTTTTAGCCAAATTGCCATTGTGCTGGTCTGTTTTTGGATTTACCTTTGATTTTTGTTTGGACCGTGCACTTAGTCCCTCGTGCGTGTGCGTGTTTGGTTTGTTCGTTTAATTTATATGATCCCTTTAAATATGGCAATAACCCAAATAACTCAAATAAATTTATGTTTTACTCCAACTGTCATAAAATGTGGTCGAGAATGGATTTTTTTTCTAATTTCTGAAGCACTAATTAATCTAGACCCTACAGTAAACATACATACTCGATACCTATCTGACCATTCGAAAATTACCCTAAACTTTATTAAGAACACCAAAAATAACACACTAAACTGAGGATATAATTAGTCCCTGAACCCCAATCTTTTAAATAAAAAGGAGATAGTTGAGGAAATACAGGATATCCTTAAAACAACTCTGGCGAACTTATCAAAACAGCAACACCTTCCAGATATCGAATGGGTGACAACAAAAGCTCAAATCAGGGGTATTTTTCTTCAAAAAGCAACCTACTATAAAAGAATCTAGCTCAGAGAGGAACAACAACTGGAGGTTAAAATTAAATCATTAGAACAGGATCTAATTAAGAACTTCAACACTCAAACTGAAACAGAATTATTGAAATGTCAAAAAGACCTTTACATGTTATACAATAATAACTTATCATTCCACAAAACTAAAATACTTGCCAAATATGCTAGTTATGTCCAAACACCATCGCGAGCACTAGCAAGGATTATTAACCAGTCAAGAGTATCCTCTCAAACCTCTGAAATAACCTATGAGAATAAGAATTATACAAAAAAATGGTGATATTATTAACATATTTGAAGATATATACTCACAAATCTATGGAGACCAACAGTCCTTACCCATAAATGAAAAGCGTAGAGACTTCCTACAAAAACTTAATTTCCCGAAAATTGATATGAAACTACAAAAAGAATTACTAGAACCAATAACCATTGAGGAAATTATATCAACAATCAAAAAACTGAAATCCCATAAATCACCCGGACCAGATGGTCTCACAGCGGAATTTTATAAAACATTTTTCCTTATCATTGCACAAATCCTATCCCACATATTAAACTATATAATAAACAATAAAATTAATGATATACACTTTGATGCATCCAAAACTATATTTATACTCAAAGAAAAAGCAGACCCTCAAAATCCGGATAGTTACAGACCCATATCATTATTAAATACCGATACCAAAATTCTAACATCTATTCTGGCTAATAGAATGAAAAAAATAATGGATATAATTATCTCTAGTGAACAAGCTGGCTTTTTAACATCCAGACAATCGAGTGACAATACATTAACACTACACACACTAATCTCATACGCTAACCAAAACAACCTAAACATGTATGCACTCGTCATAGATGCCCATAAGGCCTTTGATAGAGTAAACACAAAATTTTTATTTCAAATCTTACCTTACTTTAATATACGCCAAGAATTTATTCAAACCCTACAAATATTATACAATAACCCATACACATCATTATATATAAATAAAACATGGTCTAATAGAATTCAGATCAGAAATGGTACACGTCAAGGTTGTCCGTTATCTCCGTTACTGTTCAACCTATATCTAGAACCCCTTTTTCTAAATATAAAACAAAATATATATCACAACGTCCCAGTAATATGCAACACCAAAATTTCTCTGTTAGCATTTGCAGATGATCTCAACATTTATTGTAAAACGCCCACTATGGACATAAAGAAAATAATATCTGCTATTGAAGACTTTGCCACAATATCAAACTACAAAATAAACCTCAAGAAAACTAACATCTTCCCTTTAAAAACCCCTAAACCTTTCTCACTTTTACCATTGATAGGACAAGTAAAAATGGAAGAAATGATTAAATATTTAGGGATTACATTCTCCACGGATAACAAAGATTTCTATTTAAATAATATTAAACAAAAATGGAACCACATCCTACTTGACCTAAGTAGGTGGAAAAATCTGAAACTACCACCATTAGCCAAAGTCTCGATTATAAAAATGAATATCTTATCCAGACTATTATACATCTTCATGTCCTCCCAGCTAACCATACCCAAGAAAATATTTAAGCAGATTCACACTGAATTTGCTAAATTTATATGGGAACCTAAAAAGAGTAGAATTTGATATGATAAGCTGATGACCCCTAAAATCAAAGGTGTATTAGATTTACCAAATTTTGAATGCTACTATTTAATTATAAATGCCAATAGAATCTTAAGAATTGCAAACTACAATACATCAGATAAAACTTGGTGTCCACCCTGGGTAAGAATATACTTTAAACATACCAAAAGTCTGGATATAAATCCCAAAGCATTGCCATTTCTAAACAACAATATTACGAAATCATATAATCTAATGGAACCCCTTAAATATGCTGCAGCACTAACACAAAAAATTTTAAATCAGTAAACTTGCTTCAACCCATGATGATATTACAACCCATACATAAAAACCCCAACTTCTAAATAAATAACCAGATGTTAGACTTAAAACGCTTCCCACATATAATAAACATAACCTTACAAGATATATACCCATACTTAAACTGTCCTATTCATGAAATAAGAAGTCAAATGAACCTTCCCAAATCATATCTGTTGATCATGAGACAGATTAAAGAAATGTGTATAAGCAATCTTCATTATATCAACATTAATAAAGAAGACATAATGAAATGTAACCTACTACTAATGGAACAGGTGAGCTGAACCTGCTGGCTGGCGAAGTGCCTGTATCCCGCTCTGTTGGTTCCAAGAGTCCAGATGTTTTTGACATGACCAGTGTGAGTGGATCTCTAAATGACATGCCCAGTTCAAAACTGACTCCTGCTGCTCGCAAAACACCAGAATCATTCCTTGGGCCTAATGCTGCTTTAGTGGACCTGGACTCTCTAATTTCCAAACCTTCTGCATCACAACCTGCAAAGACTTCAAACCCTTTCCTTTCTTCAGGAGTGACCACTCCATCTGCAACCAATCCATTCCAGACAACACAGCAGACTGCCTTGACCTTGAACCAGCTTCGTGCAAGCCCTGTGATGTCACTGGGACAGCCTGTTACTCCAGTTGGCACAGCTACTAATACTGTGGGTGCTCCCTTTAACTCAGTTTCTCCAATGGTGTCCGTCTCTCCTGCTGTAACTAGCATGCCACTTACATCAATCTCCCCAATGATGGGGGTGCAGCCAGTTGGTACAGTTCCCCCAATGGCTAATGTTCCTATGGTCCCAGTCACAGGTATGCCTATGATGCCACCAGGTGTCACTCTTCCTCAAATGATGACATCTCCACAAATGGTCCCACAGCCAGTAGCACCCAGCACATCGTCACAGTCTATGGGCAGCACTAACCCATTTTTACTATAACAGAGCTTCCAGCAGCAGCATATTAAGAGTTATTCATCCATAAACTGAATTATGATGAACCTTTTTTGGACATAATGTGTGCCAGAATAGGCTCTTTTGCAATGAAATTGGTGGGCAATTAAGCATCGTCTGTCCTCCACCTCCCTCCAGTTAACCAGTGACAAAAATTAATATGCAGAAGTGTCTAGCTTTCCTCTTGTTGCTTATTTTGAGGACATTTTGTATGGTCATTTTAGGATCTCCTTTAAGATAACAAAAAAAAAGGTTTCCTCCTCTTCCTACATGATGACACTTTGGATACAGTACCCAGAAGTCTGCAGTATTTTTTGTTTTGGTGTATTTAAGTTGTCCAACTTGCATGTTAAGATGTATTCAGTTTATCTGGAGGCTTGGTCATATTGTAAGATTCTTGCACTTAAGTATTGATAGCAACATTTGTTCATTTTACTACAATACCACATCTGTAGCTTCATAAATCCATTTGTAACTTTCCCAGACCTGCTTGATGGGATAGTATGACACACTTCTGTAAAGGTGCCAATGACACTAAAATGCCTCAAAGATATCAGTAGTTAAATGGGTTAAATATATTTAATTCTGAGTCTTTGTTTTATTAGCATATTGCACTTACTACTGCTTATTTATGAGCATAAAGAGCATTGCTGCTGCAGTTTCTTATATGATCTGGAACAGTGCCGAAAGCAGCCTTCAGTCTTCCAACAGTCAGGTATTCCCCAAGGAGATACATGTATCATCTCTTGCTAAACCAGCTATAAAGAGAAGACAGCTGTGTACCCTACTCTGTTCTTTGTGGCTTGTAATGAATGTTTAGTTCAGGCCTAAGCCATGGTGTTGCAGAAAACAGTGTATGATGTCCACTTGTCTGGTTATGTTCTGAAAATTTCTAAAAATGTACTGTGAAAGTTTATTTTTCTAAGGATGCCACTAGAGTCACTTGCTAACATTTCTTTTTAGTGGATATGTGGTGGGTCATATCCCCTCCAAAGTTTGCTGCTTGAAGTTTTTACTTTTTATTGGTAAAGAACACAGTTCCTTTGTGAACATTTGTATCAAGTTTAATAAGGAGAGGTTAGCTAGTAAGGCTAGAAAGTTGTACGCTTTTCTTGAACACTGAATATTTTAGACCTGTCAGGCCCCAGTTGCCTAATGGATAAGGCATTGGCCTCCTAAGCCAAGAATTGTGGGTTCATGTCCCATCTGGGGTGATATAATCAGGGTTGGGAGGGTGGCCTAATGGCTAAGGTGTTTACCTTACAAACGCAAGGTGCATGGTTTGAGTCTCACAAGGAATAATTGGCTAGTCTTAAAATGACCCACAAGGGCAGTTAGCCTAGTACTAATCTATGAACTATGGAAAACTCTTTTACTAAACAAAAAATATACATCATGCTCATATAAATTGATAAAAGACATGAAATTTCAAGATCATATACTCATATCTGACTATTGGAAAGAAAAAATACTGTCTATTGAGAATCACAAATTAACCCAAGCAATTAACCTAACAATAAAATCCATATCCCTTCAAAAGTTAGCATTCACTCAACTCATGATATATAACAATGCATATTACACACGCCTTAATTTGCATACATTTAACTCTAAAAATTCCCCAACTTGCCCACATTGTAAAGATAAAACTGCTGACCTTTTTCATATGTTCTGGAGCTGTAAATGTGTATTCAAACTTTGGAACTCCCTGAAATTACAACTGCAAAAGATGGGCTATCAAACATCAATGCTCACTTGGGAATTTATGATATTACATATTCCCCCAAATAATCTATCCAAAAACCAAATAATCATTCTTGTTAATATTTTCCTATTAACGAAACTCTACATAGCTACCAACTGGCTTAACCCGTATAAGAACTCTTGGGAGAATTTCAGGATTTTGGCGATAAAACATATCCTAGCCCATAAATACATAATAAACAAACAAAACAAAAATCTCAATATTTTTAAACTCTGGGAACAGATTTTCAATATTATATTTACATAAACCACTAAATGTAAGGTACAATGCAACGTACACAAGATTCACCGCAACATTATATAGTCATAAACTGAGATGTTGTTACTAACCCTGGAGATAGCATTCAGAAGAAGTATATGAAGTCAACCAGTCTTTTAATGTTAAACTATGAAAGCATTCATGTAAATAGTGTAAATATGTTTAACTGTTTTGATGTAGTTATGATCAAATATCACCTTTGTATATTAATTTGTATACTGTGAAAAATAAATGAAATATTATTGAAAAAAAAAGAGATATCAGGATACACAAGCACAGTGTAACAATTCAAAAGTGTACAAGGTGCTAAGGGCAAAGACAACAATGAATACAGACATGGATACCACAAAATTTGCAATGAATATAGCAAAGAAAATGATGCAGGATGTAGGCACAGGCACAGATCTAACCATATGGGGCAACAGTTCAGAAGTAAAACAAAGCATTGGCTCAGGCAACACTGATGCAAGATAAAGATTTGTAAACACAGTTTTAAAATGATGTTATGAACCAGTACTATTTAACAGTTTTGTACTCCATTTATTCATCTGTTTCAATGTTATCACTGTTTTCCAGACTTCACTTGTTAAAGAAATACCATCAGTTGTTACTGTACTGTTTTTAGGCAGTTAGTATCATCTTATTTCCTAATCTCCTCTGATACTGCAAAAGCTGTTCTTATTTTGCCAAAGTTCTCCTGAGTTTGCCAAAATATTTTTAAGTTTTGCAAAGTTTTTCTGTGTTTGTAGACATTAACCAATGTCTGTGCATATTTTTCTGTATTTGGGAACATTTATTAGGGTTTGTGAACTTATTCTTGATACTACAGGAGTTCTACCTTTTGTTTAAAGCATTTATTACTGTACTTGATCTCAAAACCATATTGTTTTCCACAAAACAGAGTTTTATTCTGCACTCTAGTGGCACCAGGGGGCAGATTCAACACATGTGAGTTGGGAACTACTGGTGGAAGTCTTATTGTGTATTTATCTGATTGTTCTGAGGACTTAACTGTGCAAAAGTATTTCATCCTGAGGATTAATGGTTACCCATAATGCGTATATATATATATATATATATATATATATATATATATATATATATGCAAACCTCTCCAGTTTAAAATCTTCCATAGGAAATGCTATCCATAGTTGCCCACTGTTCAGAGTGCAGCACAACTGCAGGTTATCCTAGAGTATACTATTAAACACTCTCACTTAGACCTTTAAGTGAATCTCCTCTACTACCTGCTATCTACTAAGGATCTGGTATAATAGATAGGCAGTTCCCTGTCATCTCTGTTTATTTCATGGTGGATATGGACATCGGGAGGCAGTGAAGGAACTGCCTTATGTTTAATTTTAGAACAGACAAACACAGTATGTGAGAGATGTAGATACACAATGGCATTTGAGGCAAAGCTGTCACATGCACACAAAAATGCAAAGCAGGTTGTGCGTGTTGCATCCAAAACACTCACTACCAACACTAAAGAAAAAACACATATGCAGAGGTATTCACTTTACTCTACCTAAGCCTCCAAAACCTCCTAAATGCATCTCTCAGTAGCACAGCACACACTTAAAAAAGGCAGTACTTCACACAACACATATCCCTGAGAATCATAATAGCCCTGCTTCCAAGCCCATAAGGCAGCACACCACACGACCAAATATTTTAGATATTTGGGATTCCTTCATTGTAAGACATACTGATGTTCCCCTTACTAGGCTAAACAAGTAGAAGATCACAATGAGCTGTCTGTCTGAAGCCAGTACCCATCAGATCACACATGCACTTAGGTCTTTAAACCACAAGTACCAGTATGACATGGTCATAGCCCATGTGGTGTAAACAACCTCACTGGACTATATGAATAGAGACATGATGTAGCTCTCTGAATGTGTGTCCTAGACAGGAATGAATCTAGCCTCAAGCACTAGGTTACTTTCACCAATAATGATGCCACAGTACCAGCAAAAACTGATTGACTCCAACAATAGGCTTAGTTTCTAGTGTCACAAAAAGAGGATGCAATATCTGTCAACTTGGGGAGATATGATCAACAAACCGTGATGCTTTGCTAGAGATAGTTTGCAATAGTCACAACTTGCCTTCCAGATACTGACAAAACATTTTTCTATCCACATATTCCCTTTTTAGGCTGTGGTAAGTTGTTAAACCCTCCATCATGGCAAAGATTACTCACAGCCACCTGAAGATACTGCTACTCATGGCTAGGAGTTTAAAATTAAAAAAAAAACTGCTTTTCCTGAAAGCATTCCTCACCCTGGAGAACACAGATATATGTGGAGTCATGGAAACATGGTTCAGGACTTCCTTGCTAGCTAACATGAGTCTGGAAAACCACACCTCCTACTTAAACCTTAACATGCAGCCTAATATCATACTTATGGGTAATTTCGACTACCACTCCATAAACTGAGGGACTTATATGACCCATAATTCACTTACTCAGAGGTTTTTGGACTTCATCAATGCAAACACCATGGAAGAACTAGGTAGCTCCCCAACTAGAACTACAAATATCCTAGACCTGGTACTCATGAACATGGGGGTTGCTGCTCCATCCCATGCATTAGCTCCTTCCAGGAGGCAAGCTCTGACCAAAACATGTTCTTCTTTAGTATCAAAACTAACCTAGAAACCCCATAAAACTCCATACCTGTTAAGAACTCTGCAAAAGCCAATTACCTCACGCTAAGTGGCAACTTATTGAACTTCCAAGCCCCTATGAACCTGGATGACACTGAGGCCTACTCTGTGCTGTACACAAAAGCATTGTACAACCACATTCATAGCTGTGCCGAGGAGGCAGTACCTGTCTGAATCAAGTCTATAATTACTGGCAATAATAAACCAGTCAGGTGAACCCCTAGCATAAATTGGCTTTTCAACAAAAGGAAAGAAAATCCTCTCCAAAGCCAAGAAGAAACAGACAAAACAATGCAAAAAGAAACTCACCAGTCTCAACAAACAAATTAGAGAGCTGGTCAAATCTGCCAAAGCAAACTGCAATACAAAGATAGCCTCCTAGGTGAAAGATAACCATAAGGCTTTTTAAAATTATGTTTGAAACCTCAGGGGAAATGCTCAGCAAGGCACCAATTTAATCATGAAGAGCAATGCTTACACCCAGCCTGAAACTATAGCAAACCTACTGGCTGACAAGTTCAGTTCAAACTTGCCCCCATCACCTCCTACCACACCCAAAGAAATACCCGCAGCTATCCCTCTAGTGGTCATTAAGAGAGAACAGGTCCTTACTGCTCTCATTAAAGACAAAAACACCACCTCCATAGGTCCCGACAACATTCCAGGATGCTTCTTAAATAGAGTAAAACAGGATATATCAGGCAACTAAAAACCCTCTTTAAACACAACCTCCAGATGGGCTTTGTTCCCGAAGAATGGAGGACTGCAACAGTCGTCCCTCTGCATAAGGGGGGGTTGTGTCTTATGTTCAAGGCAATGGGAAGAATTATCACAGACCTGATCAATAACAACATAGAAAATCTTCAAACACTGGACCAGACCCAATATGGCTTTGTCAAAGGGAGGTCTCGCCTGCTCAATCTGGTGGACTTCTTTGAGAAAGTCACCAGGGCCATGGTGAGGGTAAAACAATACACACCACTTAATTAAATCTGGCCAAAGCTTACAGCACAATCTCCTCCTCAGGGATCATAGAACAACTTACTGCATTAGGCATAAATCCCTACACCATTAGGTGAATAGCAAACTGACTCACTGACAGGACAAATGTTGTCCAGATAGGTGAATCCACTTCCAATAAGAAACCTGTTAGTAGCAGTATCCCATGGGGCTCAGTTTTGGGACCCCTCCTGTTTGCTATATGCTTCTCTGAAGTGAAGGCCAATGTTGAGGGCCTCTGGCTCACCAAGTTTGCCAATGACTGTAAGCCTGGAGTAATCAGCAAATCCCCAAATGATGTTGATATACTATAAACAGGCCTAAAAATGACAAAAAACTTGTGCCAAAACCATGATCTGACACTAAATTCTAAAAAAGTGCATAATCATACCCTTCAGTAAAACAGATATCTCTGAAAATTATATTATTGGTAGCACATCCCTGAGAGTAGACCCAGTGGTGAAGGACCTAGGAACACAGATAGGTAGTAACCAAAACTTTGACCGACAGGTAGCTACTGTAATGAGGAAATCCTTCTGTGTCTCAACTTATAAGAAAAGACACGGCATCAAGGTCAAAGGAAGTCATAATTCCATTGTACAGTTGGCACTCATCAATCTCATAATTGAGTACAATGTTCCCTTCTGTATGCATCTAACCAGGCACTTACATCAAATGCAATGGTCCCAGAGGTTTCTCACTAAAAGAAATACAAAGCGTCAGACATATGTTTTCTGTGGGCTGACTAAAGACCCTATCCCTTTATGCTGCCTCTTATCGTTTATTGAGAGGTGACTTATGCTAGACCTACAAGGCATTCTCAGATCCATCCCTGATAAAAAAATGTTACATATGCACAAAAAAAAAGTATATGTGCGATACACATTCCATGGACCTGAACCTTATCTGCGACTCTAACAGAACTTGCTGGAGAGACAGATCCATATCCCAAAGGCTACCTCATCTATGGAATAAACTTCACATATTTGTAAAACAAAACCAGCCCCTAACTCTCTTCAAAATGAATTTGGATAAATAGATGGGGAACTGCCCATTCACCTTATGGACAGAGGCAGTCTGTAAAATGACTTGGCTCCAACACTCAAAGACTTACTACACAGATACTACTCCATCCCTTATTTGGGGAAAAGACATAATATTGTTGTATCCTGTGTATTATTGGCTAGGCTGTAAAGGCTCTTGCAGCATTAGCCTGGTCACCTATGAAAAGTTGCAAGCACAGTACAATAATTTGTAAGTGATAGATAAGTGTCACAAAGATTTGCAAGCAGGGTACAACAGTTCAAAAGTGATGCTCAGGTGCAAAAAGACCACTCACTGACAGGACAAATGTTGTCTAGATAGGCAAATCCACTTCCAATAAGAAACCTGTTACTAGCAGTATCCCATGGGGCTCAGTGTTGGGACCCCTCCTGTTTGTTATATACTTCTTTGAAGTGAAAGCCAATGATGAGTGCCTCTAGCTCACCAAGTTTGCAAATGACTGTAAGCCTGGAGTAATCATCAAATCCCCAAATGATGTTGATATACTATAAACAGGCCTAAAAATGACAAACAACTTGTGCCAAAACCATGATCTGACACTAAATTCTAAAAAATGCATAATCATACCCTTTAGTAAAACAGATATCTCTGAAAATTATATTATTGGTAGCACATCCCTGAGAGTAGAGCCAGTGGTGAGGGACCTAGGAACACAGATAGGTAGTAACCAAAACTTTGACCAAGCTCCAGCGCAGTATGATCTGAAAGTGATATAAACAGCAGCAGCAACATTGGAACCACAATTAGTAAAACAAATCAAACACCTCTGCTATAAAAATTAAGCACAAGTATGGGTGCCATAACTATGTGCTGTAATGTTTCAGCTGCTGTATGATGCTCTGCTATTTAAGATACTTAAGTAGATGTACAGGTGTCAGCCACTTACACACAATTGTGAGCTACTTCAGGATGTACAACTATTTAAGTGGCTAGACTGCAGGTCTGCGGGGACAGGATGCAGAGATTAGGCACCCATTGGGTGTTGTATCATGTGAATGAAGACAGCTGTGTGTGGTGTATGTCATGTAGCAGCCCAATTAATCCAAAGAAAATGCCCAGGCCAGGAGATTCTAGACAGTTCAAAATATGTTTAATAGCAGGCAACACAGTAAATTAACACCATAAAATGCTGACAAACACAAGCATTTTTCGTCACTCAGTACATGACTTCATCAGATACCAAAATTTCTCAGTCTCATGGATAATTAAGGTCTTGTCAAAAAGTAGTGAATTTTTCTGAGCATGCTTGTCCCTTTTTCAACATGTAATCCTCTTCATGGAATGGTTCCAGTAAATATCATCTGGCATCTGTTTTCCCCTAGATACAGCAAAAGATCCGGATATTGGAGCCACCACACTTTAGGGTTACACCCTCAGCCCGGCGAATATTTCAGTCTGGATATTAAGTGTGTTGGCTCCAATATCCAGATCTTTTGCTTTATCCAGGGGAAAACAGATGCCAGGTGATATTTACTGGAACCACTCCATGAAGAGGATTAAATGATGAAAAAGGGACAAGCATGCTCAGAAAAATTCACTACTTTTTGACAAGACCTTAATTATCCATGAGTCTGAGAAATTTCTGCATCTGATGAAGTCATGTACTAAGTTGTAAAAAAAACGCTTCTGAGTATTTGTCAATGTTTTATGGTCTTACTTTACTGTGTTGCCTGCTATTAAATGTATTTTGAACTGTCCAGGATCTCCTGACCTGAGCATTTTCTTTGGATTATTTGTGTGTATTTTGCCTCGGAGTGCTGTCTTTGTGGATCATGTAGCAGCCCAGCAAGAACAAGTGAAAAGCCGAACAATGCAGCAGTAATTAAAGTAAGCATAAAAACAAGTGGCACAGAAGCCAAACAATGCAGCAGTAATTAAAGTAAGCATAAAAACAAGTGGCACAGCTTACAGACTAATGCCAAATAAATGTTCAGAAAACTGTGAGTTCCCCATGCTCACAAAAAGGAACTGCAAAGAAAACACTAGAAACAGGCACACAATCTCAATATCAGCTTAAAAACTAGAAAAAAAATCTCTTCTCTGGTGTTAGAGGTATCATATACATGCACACTTCTAAACCTAAAGCACATAGTCTTAGATTTTGGGGGGAACAAATGGCCAAAATCAGGGATAATTTTTACATGTTCCTCATAAACTTAGAAAGTGGCTAGAATAATAGGTTTTGCATCAACATGCATTTTCTGAATAATAAGAAAGCTGAATCTTCAGTGATATGCAAGTAAACCACTAATTGTGAGGAACAGACTAAAAATATGAGGTACAAATCTGGACGTTCTACAAAAATCTGTATAGGTGAGAAGTTTGTATATGTGGCCACCTTCAGCAGCTCGTTATCTTAAATGTGCAGCATGTTGCAGTTCAACACAACAAGCACAAAGCCATGCAAAACAGAAAATTAAAATAGGCAAAAGCAGAAAGAGTCTCTTGAGACTGGTAGTTCTAACAGTTTAACAGCAAATAAATGTCCAGGTATCAGATGCTTTATACATACAAATAGCTGTACAGAATATGCAGATATAGAACAGACACATATTTATGCTGTCATTCCTGTATACCTGCTCACCTAATGCACCTGAGAGAAACATATGCATCGATATATGTGGCCTGCCTACACTCTGTCGCTGAACTGCTACTGTATAAACATTTAGAATAGTACATATTCCTTAGTGACATGTAATGATTGGTCAGTCTCTGAACCTGCATTTACTCCTCCAGGCATGATATATTGTGCTTTCATTACCTCTGTGGAGACAGTTTATTAACTCCTCCATATCAGTTTTGCTTGCAGTGGGAGGTGGATCCTTCTCCGGTGGCCAGCCTGTCTGTTGCTTTGCTGCGTGCCTTTTGCAGGTCCACCTGATTAAGTCAATAAAATGTCTCCAATATTGCTGTGTTGTGCAATCTTTGTCCAGCTGCATCAAAATGTGATGGATCACTATCTATAGTATGTCATCCTGTAGCATCTGGTGAGCACTCCTGCTCCCCAACAGGTGTTGCCTTCAGATTCTGCATGCCTGTAAGAGGACACCATTCTCTTCTTTGCTGAAGTTGTCCAGTCAGTCATTCTTCACATCTTTAGGACATGAAATATATGGGAACAAGAGATTTAGTTATATATTGGTGACTAATGGGAGAATAGTCTATTCATTACAAGCAGTGGGTTACCACAGTTATGTTTAACATCACACATCTTGAGATGGTAGGAACATGATAGGATACACTGACATTCTATGCTGTGGACAGTGGAGTACTCCACTGATACTCAAGGCCAATGATAGACATATGCAAGTATTCAACAGGGGTGGCTGACTCACAGAGGCCCACTGAGATTTATAGGGTAAAGGCTAACTTCACACGCAGCATGTGTAGGGACCATCTAATAGATCACAGATGACAGAGGGCTATTGGGCTTTGATTCTGGGGTTAAGTTCAGGGATGCCCACTGCAGGTATCCTTACAGCAAATGCACAGAGCATGTCTTCTTAGGACTTGTGGGGCAGCACAGGCATGCTAAGTTGCCTCCTCACTCCACAGCTACAGCGTACATACACAACTATTTATATTACATATGCAATATGCTGCACAAGATGAAGACATCTGCAGTACAGACATTTTTTACACTGTTCCAAGGCAAGAGCTTATATGTACTGTACACCTGATAAATGCATCTTAATTAGTATTGAATACATTGTACCTCTGCAGGGTTGTGTTTCCTTTAAAGTGTGCTGTTCTGCTAATGGGAGCTTACTTCAGACTTCTTTAACTGTACAGCTCTTCTTATTTATTTATTTACTTTTGGTATTTAAAATAGTGGCATGTCTATATAAACTGCAAGTATATAGCAGTTTGCATGGTGTGCATTTAAATGAGCCTAGGTTCCATGTATGTCTATGAATTACTATATTTTGTGAAAGTACATTGGCAACATAAACACAGCTGGCTTCCATGACTTCCCACCAGTTTACCTAGCTGCAGGGCTTATGCATTTTGCCTATAACAGTAAATACATTGCACTTTGCTGCAACTCCAACCTATGCTGCTCGTGATTCAGAAATCACAATTCTAGAGTAAATCACAGGCCAGATTACCATGTGTTTTATGTGTTGCTTGTGGCAATGGATTCCAGTTTCAGTGTCCCATAGAGACTGACTGCTTGATGTGCTAAAGATAGCAAGATCATTCCTTTTTTCATAAATAGCTAGTTCACAAAGTTGCTGCTCGGAACTTATGTGGGTGCATTTTTTGGTTTGACTGGGCTGAGGTTCTCACTGACAGCACTGGCATCCCTCAACACCAGTAAGCAATACAGGCTCCAGTATGATGCCACTCTGAAGATTTCCAGCCGTAGAAAGTATATCATTTGCAGGAACTCTCTGATATTGTAAGTATTTGTCACTGATACTGAAACTGTAATTTTAAAATCTTGTTTTCTCATTTATTCAAAATAATGTTCATATTAAAGGCTAACAAATGCTGTCTACACTGCCCTAGTATCTGTCAGGATAAATGCTATTTCCACTGACAGATGCCAGGACATATCAGGTGGCATACTGTGGAGAATGTAATGCTGTTCCTGTTGCTTGTCTCTATGTTATGGCACTGATCCATACAGTGGGGTAAAGCATAACTCTTCAGTGGCGAGGCTGTGGCATTCATGTCAGGCTTCTGTTATCTTTCACTGCATAGGCATAACGTTTTGTACACATTTCCAGACTTCTGTTAGTATGTGCACACATGTAGGACTGTAATTTTGCACTGATATTTGAATCCCACCTATACCTATGTCTGAGACCTGTTTTGTCTTTTTGCAAATGTTGAAAAAGAGGCCAATCATGTTGTCCACCATAAGAAGAATCTGAGATGTTTGGCATTGCATACCACAATGGCAAAGTGGATAGTGCTGTTATCTCACAGCAAAAGGTTTCCTGGTTCACTTCTCAGCTGGGCTGTTTTATGATTGGAACAAAGAAAAAGTCCATAGCAGCAAATGATATCTAAAAACTTATTAAAGCAGTACCTGAGTGCTTTCATTCTTACAGTTGCAGAACTTCATCAGAGTAAAGAGATTACCTGATGTACCACATATTTAAAAATGTATCACCCAGTCATAGTAGAACAAGTAAATTAATTCAATTAAATCAATTATCTCAAGTGTAAAAAAAAAACAGTAATGTTAAAATACACACAATTCTGGAATGAATCATATAAAAGCATGCAGATAGTAATGGCAGAAGTAAAAATAAAGAAAAGGAAGATCAGAAGGATGAAATAAATTAATAAATCTTCACAACTGAATCACAGGTTCATAGCCCTAAATTTAAACACACTGTTGATGGAAATAATGTCATTTAAACCAGGAGAAACACTAGAATTAAGTTTAAGCTGCCAACACATTTCATGAAACTCAAGCATGTCATTGGCACCCCCCCCCCAGGTTGTGTTCTATGAAACCCATTATAAAAAACATAAACTTATTAAAATTGTTACAGACAAAACTGTGCTTGTATAAAGCTTGTATAAAGCATTAGTATTTTTTAATGTCATAATAGTGTTCCCTCTGCAGAGACAAATCAGATTCCTGCTGAATCCTTTAACACTAATGTATAGTCCTTCATGAATGTAACAAAATTGCTTGCAGTGACCACATTTGGTCATTTTCATTTGCTTACTTAAAGGGATAGTCTGTTCAGACTATGTTTCGATATCTACTGAAACCTATTCATGGAAGATCCCCCAGCTTGGCCTTCATCTCTCCAGTGAAAGTTCAATTCCAGTTGTGATAGAAAGTCTTCATATATTTGTAGGAGTCACAAGCATAGGGTATCACAAAAGACAAATTGTGGTATAAATTCTTGTTGTAGGCAAAATTAGTATCTTGATAAATAGTCCCATCAGACATAGTTAGTTTGCCCAACAAGGAGCAAAACTTAGAAAATTCTTCCTCTGACAACTTCATCTTTAGTGTCTAACAATAAACTGTTGGGATAGCCTCGGGCAATAAATAAAGTAATCAGGAACTCGTTATTGAAAAACATAGCTGTCCATACTGATGAGCCTAGACAGGTGGACCATTTGGCCTTTGACTATACCTCTCTTTTGGTGGTGTGGATGACAGGTATCAAAATGCAAATATGCATTGGAACACATTTTTTTTTCCCTGAATATATTAGGGGCGTAGTTTTTGAGGTTTTTATTTTTATTTATTTATTTTTTTTACTTACAACAATAATTTATACCACGGTTTTAATTAATTTAATATTGTTGCATCATATTTATTCAATATTCAAGGGCATGCCTTTTTCAAGAGTATATCATTTATACATTTAGTTAATTTCTTATGTTTTTATATACATGTTATATACTTCTATGAAAACGTGGAGTATATACACACTACTGTTAAAAGAATCAAATTCTTGAGCTTCAAGCCTCTGAGTTAGGTTTTTTTTTTTTAATCTTGAGTTTTTGGTTCATTTACCTAGGTAATCTAGTTCACTGCCTTGGCTTAAATTTAAATATATATCTGTTGCACTTTTTTCTTTAATTAATGAATATAATGTAGAGAAGGAATCATTTGTGTCTTCTGGTGTTTGACAAGGGTATTGACAGACAACAGTGAGAGACAGTTGCTTTGGCTTGTGGTCTTCTTAGTAACACTTTACTTGTTTTGTTTGTGTACCTCAGGTGATATGGGGAATTGATTGGCTCTGGATTTTGTGCTGCATTTGGTAAACCTTGTAGTCTGAAGAATGCAATGTTGTAGACTCCATCTTTTCAATGTACTGTGAAGTTTCATAGCTAGCTATATGTCTGCATATCCACCACAAAAATGAGTTTCGCTTCATTTAAAGTAATTTAGCTGGGTTTGTGTACAGCTGAAAACTGAAACTGTACTGAACCATTATGGTTACCTTTGAAATGCCCCTAATTTTCAGGGACACCCCTGATTTTGACTCTAATTTTAGCTCTGTCCCTCTTAATCCCTCCTAAAACTGATGGCTTTTGGTGTGAAGTTGATGAATTACATTTACTAAATAATGACAATAATTACAGTTATAGACTCCTTTTACTTCAGAAAATGCAAAATAATTCACATTATCTTATTCTGACAATGTCTCTCAAGTTAATAGTACTAATATTTTAAAGGTGGCCCTGATTGTCCATGATTATTTTTGGATTTGTCACTGATTCTGTTGAGATTTGTCTCAGATTGGTTGAGGGCTATGCCAGGCACTTTTTGTTTATAAACAAGCAGTCAAAGTTTTAAGTGGCCATATACAGAACTAGGCTTGTAGTAGCTGTTTGACACTAACAATAATTCTGTTTGATAAGATATGAGATTAAAAAGTATTAGCAGAAGTTGTTCATTTTGGAAACTCTTTAGTGGGTGGACTGTAACTTTCTTATCTATTTCTTAAAAGTGAGTCTATAATAAAGTTGATTTTTGGGGGTTTTAAATATATATATAATTTCTAACTTATCATTTTATAAAAAAGTGCAAGCAAGGTGAAGAAGCAGACGCACGACAAACTGCTTAGCGCTTTCGTTCAATTTAATAGAACAGAACTTCATCAGAAAACACACCCACCTCTGGGTTGAATGAAATGATCAATATTAAGTGTTTTTTACAAGCATAAAGGTTAAAATTATAACTTATATGGTTATAGTTACCAAAATAATTTTTTACTATATGGGTATATATATATATATATATATATATATATATATATATATATATATATATATATATATATATGGATCTACCTTAGTAGATCGACATGTTAAAAGAGTGAACACGAATTAACCGACGCCAGAAGATCGCAAGTCACTTTACCGACGCCAGAAGATCGACAAGGCAGAAGACCGACGGAGGAAGACACCGACGCTGAGAACACTGTGATGGGGAAAGGATGTGTAAGTATGCGGTAGTGACGGACGATAGGGTGCGAGTAAGTTAAGTGTGCGATGTTGGTGGTCTGCAGGGGTAGGGGTGGGATAAGTGAGTTAGGGTTAGGGTGCGAGTAAGGTAAGTGTGCGATGTTGGTGGTCTGTAGGGGTAGGGGTAGGATAAGTGAGTTAGGGTTAGGGTGCGAGTAAGGTAAGTGTGCGATGTTGGTGGTCTGTAGGGGTAGGGGTGGGATAAGTGAGTTAGGGTTAGGGCGCGGGTTAGGTGAGTGTGCGATAGTGACGGACCTTAGGGTAAGGGTTTGGGTTAGGGTTGTAGTTAGTTGTGTATGTATGGGTTAGTGTTTGTTTGTAAGGATTTTGGTGTGCTTATGTTGTGTGTGTGGGTTTTGGATAGGGGATTTGTTTTGTTTGTTGGTATGATATGTCGGGTGTATGTGATGTCGTGTTTGTGCACTGTCGATCTTCTGGCGTCGGTGAAGTGACTTGCGATCTTTTGGCATCGGTTAATTTGTGTTCGCTCTTTTAACATGTCGATCTACTAAGGTAGATCCATATATATCTATATATATATATATATATATATATATATATATATATATATATGTGTTTTATTATTTATTGTTCTTTTTCATGACACTGACTAGACATTGTTTAGTATTGGTTGTTTGACATCATGTGGTCATTTTGAATTGTGTATTTAAATGAGACTTTTGTAAGTGGATGTGTTTTCTGATGAAGTTCTGTTTTATTAAATTGAACGAAAGTGCTAAGCAGTTTGGCGTTTGTCTGCTTCTTCACCTCATTTGATGTTGCCGCTTTGTGGAGTTATAGTTTGTGTGTCTGCATTGACAATGGCAAGAGAAGTTTCCACTCAAGACACATTGCTGAATCTGAGCACCCATCCTGTTTTGGAGCATCTAACAAGTTTCAGTGAACAACTCACTGTTATCATTGCTGGTGCTATTTGCGATGGTTTAGCCCATCACCTTGGGAACAGGAATAGTCCAGGAAGTAGGTGTGATGATATCCAGGAGGTAGGCATGATAATGTCATGCAAGTGGAATACATTCGCACTAATGCAGTTTTGGCCTCTTGGGCGGAAACTGGTCATAGTAAAAGCCGTTTGGAGAATGGAGTGGCTTTTTGTAGTACAAATGGTAATAATGAGTTACTACAAAGCATTTTTCAAGTGCTGCACAATCCTATTTGTACATCTGGGGGCGATGCTGGGCTTAATCAAGTAAGTGGAACTGAAGGAGGTTCAGGCACAAACATTTTTGTTTATTGCAAGAATGACATTTTCCGTTTAGAGAAATTGTGCATTTAAGTCGTTTCATTACAACTAGAGATTTTTTATTTGGAGGAGAACATCAACTTGAAGTGTGTACCATTTGGCTTTAGAGTTTTTAAGTTCCCCAACTCTGTTTCACAAGGTGATGAGTTATACAATCAGTTGGTGGAACTATTTAATAACACTGGACTTACGTACATGAAAATGTTAGTTGAGCATTACAGATCCGAGTCGAAAACATTAAGAGGTCAAATGGAGGGTATGGATGCCAAAGTTCAGAATTCTGACACATTTGAGGGTCTGTCTTCTTTATATTTTGGAATTTCAGCCAAAGTAGACAGACACAGAGCTTTAGTTATTGCACGCAAACAGGGCAAACTTAAGAAGGACCTTGCTGCCTATGCCGACAATTCAGCAT
This sequence comes from Protopterus annectens, assembly GCF_019279795.1. NCBI lineage: Eukaryota > Metazoa > Chordata > Ceratodontiformes > Protopteridae > Protopterus > Protopterus annectens. Next base: position 827,606,913 of record NC_056745.1, on the reverse strand, counting down.
ATTCCATTATGTCTTTTAAAGGAGGCAAAGGTGGTTTGGAGAATGTAACAACTAACAATGTAGCAAGCAACGAGTCAAGTACATGTCTTCCTTCTATGTCTACTACTAGTTATTCCTCAGTAGTAGCTTCAGTTGTTAACCCTGGGCAGGCTACTAATGTGGTATCCAATAAAGATCATGTAGTTCCTTCCACTTCCTCTGTACAGCCAGCTCCAGTTACTAACCATTCTGGTCCTTTTTGGTGGACAGTACGGGAAACAAAAAGACTCCAAAGTGGTCCAATAAAGTCCAAATGTGGAGCAGGGGGAAAGGGAAGGGACAAAGGAAGTATTAGATTATAACATCAATGTTCTTAATTTGACAGTGATATTTTATGTGAGGATACTGTGGCTGGTTTAAAGAGAGGATTTTCTTTTATTCCATCTAACAAAGTCAGTGTACCTAGGATAATCGTTGATTTTAAATTATATTTATGAACGCTCAATTTGAAGTACATTTTTGATGGAGTAACAGGTGAAGTGATTCCTGAGTTAGGTGTCAAGAAAAAGAATGTCTGCAACCCATTGTTGAATTCCACTTTACAAGTGTATGGTAATTTGTGTGAACAATTTAGAAGTTTAGGGGTCAATTTTTACATGAAAAGCAATTTACCTGCAAGTGAGTTATTGGCTCTAGAAAAGTTATCAGCCAATAAAGAGTGGCGTGTTATGAAAGCTGACAAGGGGGGTTCCATTGTTATAATGAAGTCAGTTGATTACAGTACAGCCATTCACAGGTTACTGAATGATGAAACTTGTTACAAGAAAGTTTCTACTGACTTTATTACACAGGGTTTCCTTAGACTTGACACTTGTTTATTTGATTTATTTTGTCAGGGGAATTTTGATTTTTCTGTGTATAGTTTTCTTATGGTGGAACATCCCAAACCCACAACACTGTTTGGTATTCCTTAAGTACATAAGGACAAGAAGTGTCCTCCTTTTAGACCCATAGTGTCAGTGAGGTTTTCTAAGACTGAACCCATTTCTATGTGGCTGGACAAAATCTTGAACCCCCTAGTTCAGAATTCCAACTTTTACCTTTGTGATTCATGGCATTTGCTGGAATTGTTAAGTAAATTTCTTGTCATTGATACACCCTTTAAATTTGCATCTTTGGATGGGGTTTCTTTATACACATGCATTGATCAAGACACAGGGATAGATTACTTGAGAGAGTATTTGAGTGAACACACTAGTTTAGACAACAACATCATCAGCACCATTTGTATGTTGATGGAAGTAGTTTTGAGAATAATTTTTTTAGGTTCAAACGTTTTTTGTTTTAACAAACATCAGGTATCGCTATGGGGTCCCGAGTAGCACCTTCCTTTGCAAATCTGGTCATGGTCATGTAGGAAATAAAATTTCTCATTACCCTTCAGCCAAAAAGATTTTGTTTTATAGACAGTATATTGATGATTTGATAATTGTATGGAAGGGAGACTATAGCACGTTTTATCCTTTGCCCAGGATCTAAACAGTACAACAATTTTTTTGAAATTTACTGTTGGCCATTTTGGTGATAGTTTTGATTTATTAGATGTACATTTGACCTTTGATCAAGGAAATTTGATTTTTGGAAATAGTATTTTTAGAAAGTCTACTTTTGTTAATCAATATTTACATCAAGACAGTTTATATCCCAGTCACATGAAAAGAGGGGTAGTCAAAGGTCAGTTCATTCGCCTTAGCCGGTTGACTAGTAATAATGAGATTTTTTGGATGAACTACAAAAGCTTTTTGATTTTTCTTTCTTGCAAAGCGGATATGAATCCTATTGGTTAGACCAGATCATTACTGAAGTTAAGGCCCTAAGAGATGATAAAGCAGGTCCCATTTTGAGACATAAGAGTTCTGTAGTGGAAGTGAGCAACAATTACAAAGACGTTCCTGTTAAAACTTTTGGAACTTTTGAGTTGGCATTTCCTATTCCCATTACAAATGAAATGGATATCATTAGACATATTACTGCGGATACTTGGAAGGTAGTTTTGGGAAACACAGAACTCTCAAAAATATTAGGTGACACGCCGATATTCACTTATAAGAAGGCTGTCAACATCAAGTCCATTTTGGAAAGGGGTTCTAAAAATGGGAAACAACTTTTAGACATATTACTGCGGATAATTGGAAGGTAGTTTTGGGAAACACAGAACTCTCAAAAATATTAGGTGACATGCCGATATTCACTTATAAGAAGGCTGTCAACATCAAGTCCATTTTGGAAAGGGGTTCTAAAAATGGGAAACAACTTTTAGACATAAGAAGTGGTACGTACCCCTGTGGGAAATGTAGATAATGTAGATTTATTATGGGCACTGCTACATTTGAATTTAAACATATAAACAAGATTGCATGGGATAAAGGATATTACACCTGTAACACTATGAATGTTGTGAATTCAGCTTTGTGTAACTCCTGTGATCATTTTTATGTAGGCAAGACCATTAGAATGTTGAACAAATGTATTTACGAACATGTTTTGACCATTTGTAACAAAGATTTGTCTAATGCACCAGCTAGACATTCAGTTGTATGTTCAAATTTTAAGAAGTTTTCTTTTTTCATCTTAGAAAGAGTTAACACTGATTTGTTTATTGGAGACTATAAAATCTTGTTGGAATGTCGTGAAAGGTTATGGCAGATTTTCTTAGTGGCAGATTAATCTCCTGGATTAAATGAAATGATCAATATTGAGTGCTTTTTTACAAACACAAAGGTTAAAATTATAACTTTAATGGTTATAGTTACAAAAATAATTTTTTACTATATGGGTACAACAAACATTTTATTTATGCATATATATATATATATATATATATATATATATATATATATATATATATATATATATATATATATATATATATATATATATATATATATATATGTGTATATATATATTTATTATTCATTGTCCTTTTTCATGACACTGACTAGACATTGTTTAGTATTGGTTGTTTGACATCATGTGATCATTTTGAATTGTGCATTTAAATGAGACTTTTGTAAGTGGATGTGTTTTCTGATGAAGTTTTGTTTTATTAAATTGAACGAAAGTGCTAAGCAGTTTGGCGTGTGTCTGCTTCTTCATCTTGCTTGCATTTTTGTTATTTTGTATTGTGGTATTTGACTGGTGGCAGCCATTACTTTGTAATTCGGGCAAAGGAGCACATCAGGTAAATCTGTGTCAGTCTTCCAAAGAGTGTGTGTATGTGTGAATATCAGACATTTAAGAGTGTGTATGTCAGTTATCTAGAATTGGGACACAATGGTCTGCAGGGATTAGTGTGGAGACTCATTTAGGTAGCTAGATTGAAGCATATAGTTCAGTCCCAGGTTTGGAACCTATTCCCAATGTACTCTTAGGGGAAATTGTGTATTTCTATCCCTGCTTTTAGTGGCACTCCCTTACCAGAGACAGTGGTGAGGATTGAGACTCCTTAGTTACTGCCCCTGGGTAAAGAGGGCTCGTCACATATTGGTGCTAGTGGTGTGAGATTTTAACTGAGCTTTAGTTGCCTGTGGGTAGTTTGGGTAACTGTCACGGAGGTGTTCAATCTCAACAACCACAAGGTAAACATACAGACTTGCATTGTCACAACAGTTTTATTCATTTTTCAATCAGTTTAGTCAGGGACAGCAGGCAAGGAAGTCAGCAGAGGATTATAGCAAACTGACAAGGAACCAGTTGGCCAAGGTGTGCAAAGCCAAAGGACTGGTGCATGCCACCTTGTCTAAGGAAGCAATGATCTCAGCCTTAGTCACAGCCACAGAGGAGACCAGCAGCTCTGTGGTTATCCAGTTTGGTGTTTGGGATAAACAGCCTTCTGAGACAAGACAGTTCACCTTTTCCTCTGAGGACTTGAAAGTCCATCTGGAGTTAAAGAGACTCAAACTGAAGAGTGAGGAGAGAGAGAGATAAGCAGCGTCAGTATGAACTGCGGCATTTGGAGGCTGAGGAGAGGGAGAAGCAGCATCAGCATGAACTGGAGGCTGAAGAAAGGAAAAGAGAGAAACAAGGTGGTATGAACTGTGGTAAATGGAGATGAAAGCTGAAGAAAAGGAGAGGCAGAGACAGCATGAAAAGAAGCTTCTAACCCTTCAACAGGTTCATGGAGGTAGTGGAGAAGGGAATTGCCAAAACCCAGAAACCATAAAGGTCAGTAAACGTTTTCCTCAGTACAAGGGGGGAGATTATTTTGATAGTTTTATTTATATATTTGAGAGGGTATGTAAACATTATAATGTTGACTAAAGGCTCTGGAAATAGTTCCTGACCTCCTTACTCCATTGTAGCGCTATTAATGCAATTGCTAAACTATCTGATGTTGATTGTTTGAATTAAAATGGTGTAAAACAATATTTACTTGATTGTTTCAAACTAACCCCGGAAATGTATAGAAAAAAAATTGTGAACATAGATGCAAGGAAGATGAAAGTGTATTTGATTACATTGCTGATTTAAGTACTTACTTTCACAGGTGGGCGAGTGTGTGGCAGGTCACCACTTTTGAAGAACTGGCAGACCTATTGGCGAGGGAACAACCTCTCAGCACTTTGCCTGAGGACATGAGGATCTGGTTGGCAGACTGGGACTGTAACTCTGCAAATGAGATGGGGAGAAAAGAGGATCTCTATTTGGGAAGCAGGGCATTACTGCATAAGAAAGGAATACACAGTGCTGCACATGGACATAAGGGAACCCATGGAGGGCAGCCTAAACCACTCCAACAGAGTTCACCAGTAACAGGGGAAGACACTAGTTCAAACACTCAGTCAGGATCAGGCATTAGATGTTTTAAATGTAATCAAAAGGGCCATGTAGCATAGAAATGTCCACTGAAGCAAGGTGAGAGACAAAAGGTGAGGGAGCCAGCAAGTGGGAATGACAGAATGCCATTGGTAAGTTGTCTGGAAACAACAGAGGTGCCAAACCATCACCTAAATTTGTATCCTATCTCAGTGGAAGGATGACAGACCACCTCTAAGAGAGACACAGCTTCTGATATAAGCATTGTGAGGCCTGTAGTGGTTAAGGAGGAGCAGTACTTGCTTGGGCAGTCCACATCAGTCAGAGCTTTTGGTGGAACCCCATTTCAAATACCTTTGGCCAGTGTTCATCTTGACTTGGAGAGTGAAAAAGGGAACAATCAAGTAGGTGTGTTTGAGGATATCCCTACAGATGTCTTAATAGGGAATGATTCTGATAATATATTCCCTCATGTGCATGCAGTTTCATGCAGCCAAGCTTGGAACCAGGCATGTAGTTCTGGTAGCCTGGGGAAGACCAAGACAGATCCTATGCTTGAAGCTGGGGATGGTGATGTGGTTACTTCAGGGAGGGAGCTACCTTGTAGCAGTGAGTGTGAAGGTGAACCACAGCTGCTGGTAGGTACTAGGCTTCCTGTGGAAGTGGAGAGGTTACAAAGATAGAGTTGATACAGGCTCAGCTTTCAGATCCTACTTTATGAGGCTTGAGAGAGGTAGCTAAGGAGGCACCTGATTCTCAAGGAAAAAGGGAGTCTGTATACTGGAACAAAGGGTTACTGTGCAGAGAGAGAGGACCTCTGAGAGAGGGCTAGAGTGTGAGGTAATACAACAGTTGGTAGTGCCCAGAACCTACCATCTGGCACTTCTAGCCACAGCCCATGATATTTCTTTTGCAGGTCATATGGGCATAAAGTGTACTAAGATATGAATTATGCAGAAATTTTATTGGCCTGGGATTGCAAAGGATGTAATAGGGCACTGCAGCACCTGTCAGCAGTGCCAAAAGATAAGCAAGAGGCAGGAACATAAGTTGTACCATGTTAACATGATGAAACCATATCATGATAGGGAGGCTCTGGTGCTGAGTGAGTATTTGCAGTGGATGGCAGGAGGAGTCTAAGGGGCATCTGCTGACTAATCTTCTCAGTGAGGCTCGGACTGGCAATTTTATGGGAGAGATAACAATGTCCCAGCAGCTATCCCCTATTCAAGTTAAAGAAATATGAACAGTGTTACAGGAGTTTGTGGGCATGTTCACTGAGAAACCTGGGTGCATCCACCTAGTGCAGCACCATGTGGATACAGGACTCCAAAAGCCTGTTAAGCAAGCTCCTTATAGGGTACCTGAGTGAGTCAAACAAACTTTGAAGAAGGAAATAAAGGAGATGTTGGCGCTGAGGGTAATCCAGGAGTCCAGTAGTGTTGGTACCAAAGAAAGATGGTAGTGTATGATTCTGCATAGACTACAGAAAGTTAAACAGTTATACAGAGTCACATGCAGACCCCATGCTTAGAACAGATGAAGCTTCAGAACAGCTAGATGGGGCTAAGTATCTGATCACTATTGATCTGATAGAGCAATACCGGCAGGTGTCCTTGACTCTCATTGCTAGAGAGAGGTCAGCTTTTGTAACACCTTTTGGATTATATGAGTTTACAAGGATGCCCTTTGGGATAAAGAATGCCCTAGCAACTTTCTAGAGGTTAGTAGATCATATCTTACTAGGTGCAGGACACTATGCTCTCACTTATTTGGATGATATTGCCATTTAGAGTCATTCCTAGCAAGAGTACCTTCAACATGTCAGGGAGTTCTCAGGTAGATTAAAAAGGGCAGGGTTGACCATTAAGCCTAATAAGTGTCAGGTGGGCCTGGCAGAGGTCTTCTACCTAGGACACATAGTAGGGAGTTGTACGTTTAGACCATAACCTGCCAAAGTGGAGGTTATTCAGGTGTGGCCTGTCCCTGTTACCAAAAAGCAGGTGAGGGCATTCCTAGGGACAGCAAGGTACTATAGAAAATTTGTGCCCAACTATAGTACAATAATGGCACCCCTTATTGACCTAACAAGGAAAAACAAGCTTGATAAGGTAGTGTGGACTACAGATTGTGAGCAGACATTCCAAAAACTTAAAGCAGCTTTGGGAAGACCCCTTGTGTTAGCCAGTCCAGAGTACAGTAAAGAATTTGTTGTGCTGGTGGATGCTTCAAATTATGGGGTGGGGGCTGTACTCAGCCAAGTTTCCTCAGAGGGAGAAGAGCATCCAGTGGTATATCTCAGCCATAGACAGCAACCCAGGGAGGAATGTTATGCAGTTGTGGAAAAAGAATGCCTAGACATAGCATGGACATTACAATAGTTTCAGCCTTACCTATATGGAAGAAAATTCATTGTGGTTACAGACCATAACCATTTAACATGGCTAAATAGAGTCAGTAAGCAAAATGCCAAGTTACTGAGGTGGAGCGGTGGAGCATAGGGTTACAAGCATATGACATGATGGTGCAATACCACAGTGAGGTCAATAATGCTAATGCAGATGGACTGCCAAGACGGGGTTTGGACTGATAGATTTTCAGTCAGCCCCATTTTTCTCAAGCGACAATTTTCCAGGGTCACTTGAAAATCTAGCTTGAGTCTTCAAAGGGGGAGAAATGTGAAAATATTAGATATTGTTATCTGTGCTAACATGATTGGCTGAAGTTTTATAAATAATTGTAAACTACCCTGTGTTACATATGCCAGCATGACTAGCTATAATTTTGTAAATAAGTTTATGACATTTGATTATCACTCTGATTTATGCAAGATGTTTGAATGTCAAAAATTTTCTTCTGGCTGACCAAATGTATATTTTTTTAAAGAAAATTCTGAATGTATGTCATGTCAGAGTCAGCTGCTTTAGATGTGATATCATTGTGTGCCAGAAAAGGGAGAAAAGAATCTTACTGCAGCTGTTTGTTTGCTTTTCAAAGGCTGGTATGAGAGAGTAGAATTCTCATAGCAGCTTCCTGTTACTTTTTAAAAAATCTGCTATAAAAGCAGGTACTGAGTCAGTTGTTTTCATTTTTTTCCAGAACTGTTCAGCAACAATAATCCAGTTGTTTCCAGAGTAGTTGTTCAAGTAGCTGAGGATAGACAACAACCTGGAATGTGGACATAATTCCTCATCTTGCCTTGCAGAAGTAAGGGTATAGTCTTGCCTTGCTGAGTAATTTAGATTAGATAGACAGTTAATCTTCAAATAGGGAACTACAACAAGTTAATTAGAGGTTTTCTAAAATCAATGTGAGATCTGTCCTACAGTATTATTTTCATATGTCCTGTGTGTGAAACTCTGTTGTTTGTTGGAATCAATTATTCAGTATTTACATGTTTTAAATCCTTTTATTTATTATTACATGTTTTACTACCTTTCATTGTGGCTGGTTATTTAGTTAATTATTTTAATATCTTGAGAGTGTTTATGTTTATTGTGATAGCACCAGGGCCTCTCCAGAAAGTCTTACTGCTTAGGATACATGTTACCATTTGTTTCAATATCTATTTTATCCAATATAATTGAACATACATTTTGAAGGGTATTGTGGTATTTGACTGGTGGCAGCCATTACCTTGTAATTTGGGTAAAGGAACACAGCAGGTAAATCTGTGTCAATCTTTCCCAAGAGTGTGTATATGTGTGAATATCAAACATTTAAGAGTGAGTGTGTCAGATACCTAGAAATGGGATACAGTGCTCTGCAGTAGTTAGTGTGGAGACTCATTTGAGGACCTGGAGAGAAGCAAATAGTCCAGTTTCAGGTTTAGAACCTGCTCCCAGTGTAGTCTTAGGGGAAATTGTGTATTTCTATCCCTGCGTTTAGTGACACTCCCTTACCGCAGACAGTGGTGAGGATTGAGACTCCTTAGTTACTGCTGTGGGGTAAAGAGGGCTTGTTACAGTATGCTAATCAACCAATACAAGATAAAGGAGCTATTCTGCAAACTATAATGCAATTGTGTATGCTTAGGGGAGATTTTGACCTCGAATTCCAAAACCTATTGGAATACAGCTATGGAAACAACTCTACAGAGAAAGAATATTAGGGGCTACTGCTGCTGTCCTGCATGTGTAAGAGCAACAGGCAGAACTCTATGCTGCTGCTGCTGCTAATAGACCTCAGCCTAGAAGGAGAAGGATGTTTACACCCCATTTAACTTTTTATGGTCTGCATGAGGTAGAAATAGTAGAGTGCTAAAGGGTGGATTAAGATATACGATAACTGAGAGCAAGGGCAAACTAAGAACAACCAATACCTGTGGAGACTAAGGTGTGTGTAGCACTTAGTATTTTAGCTACAGAAACTTTCCAGAGACCAACAGGGGGCATGTTGGGGATCTCACAGACATCAGCATCCAGGATCCCACCTCAATTCCTGAATATTATGTTACAGTATGCTATTGATTACATGCATCTTCCCTGTACCCCTGAAGACAGCACTACAACTATGGAGGATTTCTACTCTGTATCACACTTTGCTGAAGTATTGGGCGTCACAGACTGCAGACAAACTGAGATCAAATCACTACCCAGGGAACAGAAAATGTACATAACTAGAAAGGGATTCCACTCCATTAACTGCTATGTCATGTGTAATGCTAAGGGAATCATCCTGAATGTGTGTGCTGGCAACCTCAGCAGTTACCATGACTCTCATATCTGGCACAGCTTTCAGCTCTGCCAGAGGTTTTCTTGGGGAAATATCCCACAAGGTCATTTATTGGGTGATGCAGGGTATGCACTCGAACCATGTCTGATGACACTCATCAGAAATGCACACACAACCACCAAAGAATGCTATAATGAGGCACATGGTCTAACAAGAAATGCCACAGAGCATGTGTTTGGGCTGCTGAAGTTATGGTTCTGGTGCCTAGATACATTGGGTATCCCTGCAGTATGATCCCAGTACTTGTGCTGAACTTTTCACTGTCTGTGCTTTCCTTCACAGTATTATCCTGAGATAACATCTTCAACAGGAACACCAAGGGGAAGTGGCACACATTCCCCCACCACTGGCAAGGTCACCACAGCCACATGTAGGTGAGGACTCAGATGGGAACCATCAGCCACTGTGCATGTAGGAAGATATAGGCGTGCAAAATGTGTCCTTGCCCTGGCCAAGAGGCAATGGATAACAATGCTGGCCACCTAAGGGGTACAACTTTCATCCTATGCACTTACATACAGTAAAACTGATGCAAGACAATGCTCATGACCTTTATTTACCAATGTAATGGATGAATACTGCTAGCATCAGAGAGGGCCAGCCCTGAATTTAAACACTTGTAACTGCAGGACTATCAAGGTTAGGGCTGAACCTGGAATAGAAAAATAAATGGTTAATAACACAAATGAATGGCAGATCCCTATATACTGTTTCTTGCTAATGTACCTAAGTTGAAGGTGGGTGAAATTTACAGCAATAGTATCAATATATCATTTGAATGACTTATGTCAAGAGATGTCTGGTCTTTATTAACTAATAGGCCTCATGCATCAAAGATATAACACAATACAAAAGCTTGTGCATCAAAGATATAACACAATACAAAAGCTTGTAAGAAGGGAGTACAATTTTCAAGAGAGCATCACAAACATTACTAAAATCTCAGTTAGCTATGTACCCCGTGCATTAGAAAAAAGACTTCTGCATCTCTGAATCCAAAAGCTAGCAAAAAGGAGATGATAGAGTTATCATCATCCTGGCATGTCAGACAGGTGTGAGCTGTGTATGGTGGAGTTAACAGTTCATTGATATCACCCCCTTCTTGAGAACTGGCTCTTTCTGGAGTTTCACTGGCATGTCCATGCCCATGGTCAGATGTGCTTATGATACCTGAATGTGATTGATGTCTGATGAATGAGCTCTCCTCATGAGTACGCCAAGGACCATGATCCCATGGCCTAGCACTGATGGAGCAGTGGAAGTGCTGCCACTAGGGGAGCGTGATTGGGCATGGGCACATTGGCTAACAGCAGATGATGTTGCTGACCTATGTCCATGTGGATGCTGCCCCACTCCCAGAAGACTTTCCATCACAGGCCCTGCCTGTTCCAGTATGTCATTCATCCGATCCACTGAATCTGCCACACATCAGCAGTCACACACATCAGTTTGTGCCACATCTGCAGCCCTAAACATGTCCTCTGAGGCCATAGTTGAATGTGCCTGTGGCTCCATGATGGCCCTAAACATACACTGAGTGGCACATAATGACACACCAGGATCACTTGGAGGGTGGACAACAGGCCTCCTCTGAGTACCCCTAACAACTCTCCTGCATGGCACATAGCTCACACTTTGGCTACTGCCAGAGTCAACTGGTACTAAAGCCACAATAACCACACTGCTCTGATCAAATGTCTTACCCTACACATCTACTATCAGGATTACCTGTGATAATAAACAACAAACACAGGAATGAAATTAATACTGCACTAAATATTAAAACAATATATATGATGACAAACAAACACTGATCCCACTATCGCAAATGGTACAGCAATACAGGCACTCATTACACCCTTCCTCACACGTACAGAGAATCTGATGAATGGTCATTAATAAGCCAAAAAAATTTTTTGCTTACCATGTACAGATGACTCTACACTTTGTAGGAAAGATGGTCCTGAATATATAAAGCAGGGGAAGGATACAAATTAAATATCACAATAGGAGTAACACAGAGGACAGTAAATACACAATTTGCCTATATGTCTGGTAAGATTACTTTTAACTATAACTTCACTGACACATCCATCCACAACCCATGTGTAAAAAAAAACTGTGTAGTATACATCTATTAAGTTATCAAAAGGTACAGTAACAAAAAAAATCTCCTATGAAGTATTACTCAAAATTATATATTTTACTGTACAAGCAAATCTAGAAATTGCCATATGTAAGCTTACCTGAAAGCTGCTCCTTTGACACAGTTGTCTACCCAGACACATCAGCACCAACATCAAGCACATATTGGTGTGCATTTTCCAGTGTCTGGATCTCTGACAGTGGATACGTACTCTTCATTTGGTGTCAGTGGTGGCTCAGTAGCAGCCCCCCCTCCCAGCCTGACATTCATGGGTAACTGCAGCTGCTCTCCTCGGGTTTGACAAAAACATATCAGCAGCCCAATGATGCACCTGATAATAAGTCCTTGTGGGACCCCCAACTGCATTGACATCATTCACTAACTTGTTCCAAATCTGCATTCTGGCAGCCAAATTCACACAGCCTCTCTCAAGCAGAAAGGCACCATGGCATCTGAATACCTATGACATCATTTTCTGAACACCTGAAAAGGGGTTTGTGTGGATATGTATGCTTGGTTGCCATAATCCTATATGGCATAAAACAGAGAAGGATACAACACATCGGTATTACCTAACTAAAGTCTTGCTGACGTACACATTTGTCAACATTAAGCACTGGAAACACACATTTCAGTTATTAAAACTGAAGGTTATGTGGTTGTCCCATTTCACCCTCATACACAAACCACTGTTTGTCCAAACCAAGGAATACCACTTTAGTAATGTATTATGTTTCCCTCTGAAATATCATGATGCCTACACATTTTCAAGAGAAAAGCACTTGAAACACACTTTTGTTGTGTAAACACACAAATGGTAGGTGGCTCCCCACCCCCAAAACAACAAAGTTTTGTACAAACCAAGGAATAGCACATAATTAAATTGGTATATATGCTTTTCACGCAGTTATCAGAATTTGTACACATTGACAACAGAAAAGTCAATTTATGATTGCCTGTCACCTACCACTGTGCCCACCACTCCCCTTGAGGTGGCAGTAATCCATCTCAGAAGCATAACACTTGTGTCATGACACGTACATTACATTTCTCTGCAATAACATAGAAGATTTTAAAATACAATTTTAATAACACTTTTGATGAAAGTTAATAACCTGTCTGTCTGAGAAATGTAAAGACTAACAGTGAACTATAAGAAGTGCATGCAGGTAAAAGTTTTTTCTACTGCATATATAAATTGCTGTGTAACATATTACAGAATCTAGAATGTATATGAATAATACAAGCATACCTTGGCAAAATTAGAAGCCTTTTCTGCAGACAAATCACATTTAAAGGAATAGCAATCATGTTTTGTCCAAATGCACAAGTCTCCTCACCTTCAAGATCCCTAGCTACATGGTTACCTTTTTATAGTGTAGATTCAGGCCTCCAAACTATTGACTTCATGTATCAAATTTAAACATAGCACTACCTCATTGTTAGTTGCTAATGGATTGCAGTTGTGAATGATTAGTGAGACAGAAAAGGAAACATACCGCTCAACTTCTAAAAGCAAGAATTCTGGATAAAGCCACAAATAATGGGGGCAAAGGCCCAAAAATAGGGATGCTTTTAAAATATTGGTCTTATGAACTTAGAAGGTCAATAGAATAACAGGATTTGCATTAGTATGGATTTTCTGAAGGCTATGAAATCTGAAACTCAAATTTCTGTCATTATTTTTCTGACTTCAACCCTCAATGTTTTGCCAATGATTTGCCGGAAAACCACAATTTTATGACAAAACAGACCAAAAATATGAGGCAGAAATCTGGACATTCTGTGAAAATCTGTACAGTTGAGAAGTACAAGGAAGACACAACAGCAATTCAGACTACCTTCCCTACAGTGGGTGTGTCACTCAGGATGCACTTACAAAGTGTAGAAGTAACTTTAGCAAGTTTTAAATGGAACTAAACAGCACACATTTCTCATTTATGTTCAATAGTACACAAAAACTCTTCTGGCTGTGTTGATATATATTTTTCAGCATCATGTACTTATCATAAAGTTACATGAGAATGATATAAAGTGCACTATAGGATGCCATGTCTGAGATTACAGCAGAGATAAGGGAAGAATGAACACAATACAAAGAGAAGACAGAGCTGCATTTGTGCAAAGAGACATAATGGTTGTGTAATCACTCATTGCCCTGAATATCTAAGCAACACATACACAACCAAATGAGAATGTACAAGTGTATGTCCTGTTAATACTGTAGAGAAAATGGGAATTGTTTGTATGCATGATATGGTTTCCTGCTGCAAAGCTGTGTCTGTTTAAGGAGAGATAGCACAATACCACTGTGGTTTTTAGTTTCAATCGTATGATAGTTCAAGTCTAGAGGTGTATAAAAATATTTCAAGTGTTAACATGTTTGTTTTTAAATATTAATATTGTGAGGCACACACATGTTAGCTCACACCCAGTGACTCATCACTATAGCTTGGATGATATGGACAGCATAAATTACAACTATGAATCAACTGTGTGTGTGGCGTACCCTGTAAAGACATTGAAGCACACAGGACAGAAGATAATTAGACCATGGTTTAAGTACTACATTATTTTTTAAGCATAAATGATTTTTAATGCTTTTACAAAGAAAATGTATTTTTATTTTTGCCTGTCTTGTTTGCACGTTGCTCACTTCTGTGCAAACATACATTACAGCTGCAGACAAAAAAGATACATTGTAACTTTCCAAAAAGATACATTGATTCTTCTTTCACCTTCCTCCACACAAACACTGTAAGTAGTATTGTGTAGCAGTTAACTCTCATACACAACACCTGCAGATCAACAATGCCTGCAGACAAAAAAGATACATTGTAACTTCATAAAAAGACACATTGTTACTTGTTCCAACTTCCTGCATGCAAACAAGGTAAGCAGCATTGCACATCAATCAGCACTCACAACAGTAATGAGTGTAACAAATGCAGCTGCTTCTTAGCTTCTTGTGGGGCAATAGGTCGAAGTTCATGGTCATAATACAGTTGAGCCAGGGCTCTAATTCAGCACACTCCAAGTTTTATCACTGCTGTTCCACTTAATTTTGCATAAAAAGTAATGATATAAAGATAATTATACATAGCAATAAGTATGTATAGCAGTTAATATCATATGAATTATATGTATGACTGGGTGTATCCTGACAACTGTGTTTCTGTAATTAAAAGTTTCTTTCTGCCCTGGGATGGACTTCATACTTTACTGATACTCATCTTCACAACTCACATAACGCAAGTATAGCTGAAAAACAGAATGTGTTGCGTGGTCTGATCCAGAACTCAGAAATCTTTCCTGAAAGTAATAATTAGCATGTCTGATAAACACTTTTTCTGTGACAATGAAGAAAAAACACTTATATGGAAGAATATGTATTCTCTATTTTACATAGATTTGAATCCCACATTGTACAAATTACTTATATCAGTGTGCAAGGCCGCACAAAATATGTGTAAAGTCATACATTTTTACCCCCCCCCCCTCCATTCATGTTTCTAAAGTCAAGTCATTTAACAGGTATAGCAGCAGACAAGCAATAAATTAATGCCAACTGTCACATTACCCTTCTTATTTCATAAGCTGCCTTCTTCTCTGTTTGGCAATGTTGCTCTCCACACACCCTCACACAAACATGGTTGGCATGGTAATTTGGGTTTGCCCACTGACCATTAAACGTGATAACACAAATTGGTGGGAGGACACTTTAACTGTTATTGGATGACCTGTGCAGACATGGCAGGAGTTGGCAAGGATAGCGCCCAATTCAGGGCTCAAAGATGGAATGTAGAGGAGTCAAGAATATTCATTGCACTCCTCATAAAGTGCTACAGCCATAGGCTGCTCCAGGGGGACTATACTGGGTCTCAATTTAAATCAGAGGCTTGGAGCAGTCTAGCTGAGGCTGTCTCCAGGCGACTGACATTCCATGCACAGGGGAGGAATGGAGGTACTAATTACAATGACCTGAAAAGGCACAAGCAGGAACAATTCAACCAGCGGCTGGATGAGATTTGAATTGCTAACATCCCACAGTTGTTGAAGTACACAGATAAAGATACTTAAATTTATATAGTCCAGACTGGTATGTATAATGTTTCTCTCTTTTTCTTTCCTTATTTATTTTGCAATTGCTCAGGAGATTTCAGAAAACAGGGAGGCCCCTGCTGAATGATTAGAAAAACTCACAGAAGCAAGGGGTATGTATGCAGCAAAAATTAACATTCTTTTATTAAAATTATTGCTGTTACATATATTACTTGGCAAATTAAGCATGCATATCATAACTGTAAAAGCAAGCATGCATGCTTTATTCTGTAGCCAAAGGTAATTGTAGGATTCAAGTGTAATACTGTATTCAGATGTTGTGAGTTCAAACCCCAGAAGTAATGAATACATACCAGTAAAAAAAAATATTCAATATTAATTTCAACTACATTGGCATAAATGCCACGTTGCTAACTTGATCTTGAATTATTTTTAAAAGCATATGTGCAATATATGCGTATTGCAAGGATTATTTGGAACAATTCTCAGTCCTATTTTAGATTTTTAAAAAAAGTATTGTTAAGGTAAAAGTATACTTTTATTCTACTAAATTATTTTATGTGACATATAATTTATTTATTACCAGGAAAGTCCAACTGGGACTGAGCCCATTTACAGCAGAGGCCCAGGGAGAGATGCTCCAGACACATGTCTTTGGAATGTGGGAAGAAACCCACATGAATGCAGAGAGGACATGCAGACTCCACACAGAAGGCACCCCAGCCGAGAACTGAAATAGAGAACTTCTTGCTGTGAAGCAACCAAGCTAACCACTGCACCACTTTAACACCCTTTGGTTATAATTATCTTTTTTTCTCTTTTTCTGTCTTACCCCACCACTTACCTCTCTTTTTTATTTTTATATGTGTGATCACACCATTCTGATGTTATAATTTTCTGACAACTGACAAAATGATTTCCAGCACAAGGAGGTAGGCCAACCACTGTAGCTCTGACTGCCACCCCTCCAACAGCTGCTGCACCAATGCCCAGCACATCCGGGATGCAACCTGGCAGTACTGCCTCTGCAGCCCCTGCACTACCTGACCCCTCAACATCAGGTAGCATTACCTGGTAGCTGGTGCAGTGGTACCCTCTGGGAGTATTGGTGGAGGTGGAGATTTTGTCACCTGCCAGGAGCTGCCAGGCATGGTGCATGAGGTCTTAGAAGGTACCACTGGTGCATATCTCAGCCATCTGGAGAAGTTGCTTGTGGCTTTGCAAAGAAAACCCAAATGTCAAGCAACTGAACAGGAAGCTGAGAAAGGGAACAGTGATGACAGTTCTGAGGGTGATGACTTGATTCTCATTGTCCCCATGCTTGACGAGCATGTGCCTATGATGTCCCCTCCCTATCCCCAGTCATGGTGTATATCAAACTTTTGTGTCCATCACCATCCCTGTTTCTGTCTTGTTTGTCCTGTTTCTCTGCACCTGGTTCCTCACCTTCCCTACTTACCTGATCCTGACATTCCTATAGCCCTTCCACAACATTCTTCTCTTTTTGAAATGAAATAAAAAAACTAGGCACCTACCCCACAAAAAAATTTTGTCCCATACATTGCCCTTGACTTCACACATGTCTTCTTGACATGCTTGATTTATTCCAGTTGGCTATACAGCATGATTGTGTTGCTGTCACTCATCTGTGATGTAGTGACAGTCCAAATTCATCTGGATTTCCATCCATATTCATATTACACTGTTGAAGAAGTGGATAGCTATGTTTCTTTCCTAATTCCCTCCTGCACATTTTTATATTGCTTCCCCTTTGTTCTTCCCCCTGCTTTTCACCACTTTCCTATCTACCCCATTTTCGCACCTTTAATCTGGTCAAGAAATAGAATCACACTCCACACACACATAAATAATAAACCCCTGATAAAAGCCTTCACTTTTTGTTCTCTGAGTTTACATGGATTTTCGCACTGTGCATCAATGCTGAGTGACGATGAATGGCTCTTCATGTCCTATGGCTACTATAGTGCAATGCTGCTTAAACTCGCTGTGCTAAAGGAACACAGAGTTAAAGCAGACTAAAGGTGGGACCTTGAAACATTTACTCGAGCAAGTTATTT
The DNA here is from genome assembly GCF_019279795.1 of Protopterus annectens. Taxonomy (NCBI): domain Eukaryota; kingdom Metazoa; phylum Chordata; order Ceratodontiformes; family Protopteridae; genus Protopterus; species Protopterus annectens. The sequence continues at coordinate 827,589,099 of NC_056745.1, read as the reverse complement.
AGACTGCTGAATGTATAGAAAAGAAAACCCATATGTGTACTGTTATCATAAATCACTTGACTGCTGTTTATACAGTACTTCAATGTACTCATTCCTTCTCACATTTGCAGGAATTATCATATTTACTTATGTAATGCCATCCTGACACAATGTGTAAAAACATTAGATAGACCTGTATTCCAACACTGTGATGTTGATACTGTAAACAACAGTTCAGTGCTCTTACATCTACTGCCACAGGGAAAGCTAAGCAGCAAATGCATTTCTTACACTCAGTAATTTCCAAAGTGCTGACAGCCATGAGTCACAGCTTAGCATGTTTGCGTGAAAGAAGGTGAACCGATAGACAGATCGCTATTTTCCCATTTAAGCAGAGAACCATGTTTGCTTGTTGTTTAACTCCACACAAATGGGGAAGGCAAGAGCAACAGTTCTTAACATCATAAGTGTTATGACAAAGCATTTCCGATATAAACTACAGTATGAACACCATATTGTCTGTCAGCTGTTTCTCCCATATAGTATATATATACATAAGTACTTCTCAAGTTCAAGTTGTTTTCATTGCGTGACTCTTGCATGTGTAAACACTTTGCCATCATTTGCACAAACCAGTTGCTCAGTGGTGTGCTATGTAAAGAGGTTTTTGACATGTACTGCTATGGTTATTGCCCAGTTATTCTTCATCCCATTAAAACCCATTTAAAAATACGACCAAAGGGAAGGGACTTGTTAGTGACTGAACACATATTTACCCAAACTCATGTGTACCCTGCACCCATGCACTTGAAAATGCGTATGCCTGTAATAGGTGAAATGTCACCTACACTACAAAAATAGATACTCAGCTGCATTGGTACATTTTTTTAAAGTTTTATACTGACAAAAGACATTGAGATTGTCTTATACATGCCTTACTGTGGAGATCAATTTGTCGCAGTATGAACATGCATACATCAACACTTTCATCCATGTTGATCTCAAACTATTTGTGTGTGTATGTGTGGCTGAAAGTGTGTAATATACACAACATATTGAGAAACAGGTGGATATATGTCTCAGTTCTGCAACATACATTCTTGGCAGCTTATTGCATATAGATTAAGAACCACTGTCTTTTAAAATTTTTATATCTGAACATATTGGAACAAAAACAGAAATTTTACACATCACTCTCATAACAGGATATATTATCTGCATCATAGAATTGTGATGTCATCATCTATAAAGACCACTATGACAAAGAAAAATCAGACATTGATGATGGTGCAGATATTAACTAATATGTTCTGCGGATGAGAACAAAATAATTAGGTAGGGGTTCAATTAACACAACAGCCAAGTTGGGTATGTGTCTGTATGTGTAAGTATGTATGTGCTTAGTCAAAAGAGCATGAATCTATATCCTACTATCATCAATCAAGTCTCATAGAGACTAGACATTTTTACAGACGTACATGCCTACACAGCTGTTTCATACAGGCCTCTCAACATCTTCTCACAAACATGCACTGCTGATGTCATCTGCTATAAAGTGTTTTGCAACAGTATAAAAAGCAGACTTGTGCCACTGTTTTTGCTTTACGTACTGTGTTCTCTAGCTTGTGTAACTAGTTAGGTAGGGGTTTTAATCTCACTGCAGTCAACTTGTATAAGTGTGTGTGCATGAGTCTGTATCCTATTGCCAGCAATCAAGTCTCACAGAGAACAAAAATTTTTACAGTTGTACATGCCTACACAGCTATTACATAGAAGCCTCTCAACATCTTCTCACAAGCATACAACTATGATATCATCTGCTATAAAGTGTTCTGCAACAGTATAAAAGTCAGACTTGTGGTGCTTGTATTAAGTATTGAGTTCTGTATATAGCTAGGTAGGGGTTCTAGTCTCACTGTGGTCAAGTTGTGTGTATGTGTTCAGTTAGCTCACATTCAGGAGACCATTTTAGAATAGCATGTGAGACACTTCTCTTACCATCTTCTTTTCAACATACACTGATGATGTCGTCCTCTATAAAGTGCAGTTGGACACTATTTAAGTCAAGCTTGTGCTGTGGAACTGTTGTTAAGTACTGTGTTCTCAAGCTTCTAGATACATAAGGATTCTAATCTCACAGCAGTCAACTTGAGTGTGCATTCATCCAAATAATATTTTGGAGAGAATTATACACTGAGATGTGACTCCATATCTGTATAAGACACTCCTCCAAACTTCTTCTCAGCATACAATGATGCCATCAGCTTCTGTAAAGTGCAGCTTGACAGTGTTAAAGTCAGACATATGTTATGGTGCTATCCTTACATTGTATGTAATCCAGTTCTATACTTACTCGGGTTTAATGTTCAAAGCTGACCTTAGTCAACTGCTGTTTGTGTGTGGTTGATGGTATATTATGGTCATGTATGATCTTTTGAATTTCTTTTCATTTGACTCCCACTTAGGGGAAACTTTAACATAGTCCCATGAAACCAACCTTTCTGCAGAAGACTGGAGGATGTCATCATCTCAAAGATGCATGTACATACCGTGAAGCAGAATCCTTCCATGACCTTCTACAAGCCATCTCCAGAACACTGGATGCTTGGTTGCTAGTTCTGTCATTGGGTGGTGCACGTCACAGTTGGACAAAGGCAATATTTAATATGATCAAACACATACACACACACACATACCTTTAATATCTTCCATCCTATAGATACAGCAATTTTTGTTTAAATGCTATAATAATGGTCAGAATTTTATTTAATGTTGGCCCTTAGCCTAGTAATGTCCTATGACCTTACAAACACTTCACGTGTCAGTGTTGCTGTCATCTACATGTGCTTTGTTGAGGTGTGGATGTACGGTAGCTCTACCACAGTGTATTCCAGTCTATGATTTGAGATAATGTATGGATGGCTGCTGCTGCCATTTGATTACATGTTCTTTCCTTAACAGCTGTATTGCTATGCCTCCAGAGAAACGTTGACATGTAATGATGCTATGTATATTGTTGCCGTACTAAGGCATGTGTTTATGCAGTGGAGTATATCAACATGCTATACAGTCCTTGTTCAACCATCATAGTGTGGCACAGGTGTGCATGTGTATACCTACCATCATTAAATGCTCTTTGAGATACATTGATATAATGTCATACAGATTACATGGGCACAAACGTCTTGTTTCATCCACATGTTGTAATGCTGTTATATACACAAAGATATAACTAGTTCAGATTCATTTGCAACCTCAGTGATTTCATTGTATGCACAATTTTGTTGCTGTTCACAAGGATTATTTAGGTGGTCCTCAGCAGCATTGTGTGATTGTCAACATTTGTGTCTCTAACTGTTCTGCATGGTCCACATCCACCTCATTTCTAATGTGTGCATATATAGTATCAGGGCTCAAACACCCAGCTTTACAATGAAAAACTTATAAGCATATGATGTGCAATTGATGTAATTATGACACATAGGTAGAGTTGTATGACTGTATGAACAATTTCACTGTGTGGCATGTGATGTATAAACATGATTGCATTTGGTGATGTTGTCCAAATCATTGTTTAAGTAATTACAAAATGTTAAGGGGAATATACAACTAAACACAGAGTAGTTTTTGGATGGAACCACCCATACTCAGCTATAGGAAACAGACAATCAAGTAGCTGACAGATCTGGATCAAGCTTCACCCCCATGTCCCCACTGGACATCACCCAAAGTAGAAGTGCAAACATTCCTCAACTTATTTTGTCAAGAGAGCAGCTCATTTGTTAGCTCTCTAAGGCTACAAATGCAGCATCAGTGGGGCTTGACAACATCTGAGGCTGCCTTTTCAATAACTTAAAACCTGACCTAGCAGACACAGTTGCATCCCTACTTAACCACAGCCTCCAAGACAGACTATGTTTTGGCAGAAGGATGTACAGCAACAGTCATCTGTCTGAACAAGGGAGGACCATCACCTGACCCAGTGAATTATAGACCCACAAGTCTAACTCACCACATCTGTGAGGCAATCAAAAGAATCATCATGCACCTTATCAAAAAGGGCACAGATAATCTCCCAACTGTATACTCAACCCATATTTGATTCTTTAAGGCTACATCATGTCTGTTAAACCTATTTGACTTCTTCAAGAAGGTGACCAATGGCATAGATGAGGAAAAACTGTCCATCCAGCCTAACTAGACCTGGCCAAAGCATTTGACACAAATCCACACTCAGGCAAAACCGAAAAACTGTCTCAAGTGGGCATAAACACATACCTCACCAGGTGAATAGCCAAATGGATCACTGACACCACATGTACTGTCAAAGTGTATAAATTCACCTCTAGCAAGAGATCAGTGATTAGGGCCTTACAACAGGGTTCTGTATTAGACCCTTTCCTGTTCTGTATTTACTTTTCAGAAGTCAAGACACACTTAGACAGCCTTTGTCTTCCCAACTTTGGGGATGACTGGAAAATATGGACAATCGTTGAATCCACGAACACTATTGATATATTGCAGAAAGTATGAATGCACAAAAATAATTGGTTACAGAGCCATGGAAACACACTAAATGAGCAAAATAATTAATCCCTTTTGGAAAACAAATACCCAAGGCAGTTACAATATTGGCAGCACACCCCTATGAGTACACACAGTGGTACATGATGTGGGTGATAATTTGGATAGTAATTGGAACTTTGATGACTGTGTGTCACCAGTGGTGACAAATTCCTTTTTTGTGGCACAACCTATAAGTATAGGCAGGCCATCCGCATGAAAGGAAATTATAGTGACATTGCATTTGACCCTCATTATACCAATAATTGAGTAGAATGCACCCTTTTGCATGTACCTCACCACACATCTACCACATCTGGAGCAACCCTAAAGTTTTTCACAATGAAAATACATGGTGTAAACAACAAGTCATGCAGAACAATTGAAAACCCAATCATTGTATTATATCTCCAACAGACTAATAATGCTTGATCTGTATCTGGCCTACAGGGCACCCTCTAATCTGGCCTTGATGTAAATGGTGCATATTGTTAATGAAAACTGCATAAGGGTCACTCATTCCAAGGATGTTAACCTAGCCTCTAATATAATAAATCATGTTGGAGAGATAGATACATATCTCATACCCCCCTTCCCTGGAACGTACTTGCCATTTACATAAAGCAAAGGCCTTTCCTGACCCTCTTCAAGTGCAGCCTAGATCAATGGGTGATTGATCATGATTGTACGTCTGTTGTTGCACCCATGTCCCTCATGGATAGAGTCAGTTGCTATTAGATAACATAGTATAGGCACATCCCTGTGTGAACATTGTTTACATGGCTATTGAAAATTGTGTAACTCATATTAAATATGGCTAGGCTTTTATGGGATCTTAGGACTTTAGCCTAATACTCTCATATGCACTGATAAACCTATGAAGTTCAATTGTATCCTAGGTAGAGCTATAATGTGACTGTGCAGCATCAGGGACATGCCAATACATCACATCAGTCTTACCACTTGATAGCTTGCAGGAACACGTATGCATGAATGTCAGGACTTCATGGTAGTATGGATGTCTGAATGATGACATTGTTGTGACTGTTCATTTGTCTGCAACAGGAGGTGACACTTTCTGTCACCTGGCCATGCACAACATCTGCTCACCTATGTCTACCATGACACTATGTTCCTGGTTGTTGTATGGAACTGCCAGCAGCAGTGCTCTCAACTATGGTGTATTGATCAATGACCTCACCCTGTTCAAAATCCACTGTGGTAGTTTCCTCTGAATGGCTCTACAGCTGAGGCTACATCTGGTACAACATCACTGTCAAACTCAGGGATGGACTCTCCAAACAATTTAAGGTCCTCTGTGCCAAGGGCCATACTACCATACTAAGACACATGTTAAAAACATCTTGATCATTGTATGGGCTGCTGGATAATGCAGATAGTTGATGTGCTACAAGATACAAAGACACTGATCAGGACAACATGCCTACATCACATGATGGATATCATCAGACATATGGCATATATATCTGACTGCAATGTTACAAATAATAACAACTTTACTTGTGGTCTACTGTATGTATGTTTCATGGAATCTACATAAAATACGTATATAATCTGTTTACATGGCCAACATACATGACATATGTGATGCATAAAAAAACACACATAGCAAAAACTCATGGAAAGATGGTGGTGTTGAACAGGGATGAACTTCAACTAGTGTAGGGAAAAAAGCATTACTGATCACATCATTTACACCACTAACCAGGTGAACATAGTTAAAACATACAGAATGTGTGACATACACATACCACTCATATGTTCACTTGAAGGCATTCATGCAGATTGGCCTAGGAAAGGTAAGAAGGACACAGTATTAATGGAGGTCAGCTTCAGGATTAACATCAATGACAAGTATGAAACATACTTAATAAAATACCACTGACAGACTCCTGCAGTGGAGAAGTTGTGGGTTGCATTGTGGATCCTGCAGTGGGAAAGTAAAGAGAATGATAGCATAATCATGTATTTAACAAAAAGGAATACTGACAGCATCACATATACAGCACAGTAACATGGTCTTCAAATACTCACACACGCCTTACTGTCTATAATGTACAGCAACATGTATGGTTCTGTACACAGAAGCTCTATGCAACATGACACATTCATACTGCCTGAGGAATATCTGCTCTCCATTACTGTTAATGTTTCTGAACAGAGTGATAATGTGAATGCAATTTTCAAACAGTTTAGCTACATGAGCTGCACATGTTCACACTTTGCAATCCTAAGCCAAGATCATTATTAGTAGACCATCCCCCATCCAGATGATGTCATAATATTAACTCTTTTCACTGCATGCAAAACATGTAGGCAGGTCATTCTCAAGGTTAGATTTTGGATACAGATTCTGGTTGCTGATTTGAATCTTCATGTTCTCCAATCTATGTTTAAAGATGTTAACACCTAAACGTAAAAATGTCAACTGTATATTGTAATTATCTATTGTTTTTCATAAAGAAACTGTGGTGAGAAATGTATATCGGTGTTATCTGAGGAATGCATTATTAATACATTTTACTTTTTGATTTCGGATGATAAGGACCTCAGTCAGAACAGAGCAATGTGCATAGAGTAGATGCACAGGCTTGAGGATCAGTGGAGGAGGTATGTTGATTATTTTACTTATTTAATGAATTGAAATGCACCTTGCCCTGTTTATGGGCCTATATTTTTCACAATAAAATGTATACTGATTGGAATGCAGGAATACCCATTATGCATCAGTAAGGTAAGTGAAATCATCACACAGTAGCTGTGCTTACAACTGTGAATGAAATCTAACAATGCTGATATTTTACGTATCACTGAGCCATTCTTTCAGCACATTTACGGGCCTATATTTTTCACAATAAAATGTATACTGACTGGAATGCAGGAATACCCATTATGCATCGGTAAGGTAAGTGAAATCATCACACAGTAGCTGTGCTTACAACTGTGAATGAAATCTAACAATGCTGATATGTTACGTATCACCGAGCCATTCTTTCAGCACACATTTTTTTTAAATGTACTCCACAACCTAAATCACAGTTGAGTTGGTATATTTGTCACACATCTTGGTAGGTAGATGTCTTGAAAAGATGTCTGAGTGTTTTGGCTAGTGTCTAAGATACACGGTTTGGCACATGTATGTCTGGCTGTCTTTTCTAGTGATTGATCTGTGGTGTATAGCCTGCCTATTCACAGAGTGAATGAGTGTCTGTTGTGTCAGTGTTTGCACTGGTGTTTGCAGATTGTGTGGCATGCTCTTCAGTTCATTAGTGGTATTGCATCTGTCTCGGATACTTTGGGTATTTATGTAGAAGCCCTATAGGCTAGATTGACTGACACTTGTGCAGATACCCATTTGATGGCAGCAGTTCAGTATCAGCAAGCATATTCACAATATTTTGATTTTTCATAACAGATATATTAGATTCTCATATGCGAACAGCTTTGTTGATTGAACAGATCACATTGTTTTTAGTGTTGTACTCATTATATTGATGTGTGTTCAGCCAAATGTCATACTATCCCACATGTTTGTCATATGGCTTGCCTGTTGCCACAATATTGTCAGATCACTTTCTCCTCATTTTAACACTGACACCTTGTGGATGCTCTTATAAATCATTGAATACAGAAAGTACAATTGTTGAGTTAATGATTCATACATTTTTACAAAACTAATGACCCGTATGTGTATGTGTGTGTGTATATGTGTGTGTGTGTGTGTGTGTGTGTGTGTGTGTGTGTGTGTGTGTGTGTGTGTGTGTGTGTGTGTGTGTGTGTGTGTGTGTGTGTGTGTGTGTGTGTGTGTCTAAGCATATAGAATTGTTCAGAAAAGAATGCTGCCATCCTTTTTAGGACTATGATGCATAGGGCTATAGGTATCTCTGTTCATAATGGATGTGTGTCACTCCATGTGTAAATTGTCATCATAATCATACTGTGTTGTGGTGTGATATTTGTGAGACTGTCTTGTGTGACAGACATTTGCTTTTCTTTTCTATTGTGATTTGCAATTAATCTTTACAGAGCATGGGGCCCATGGACTTTCTCTGATCCAAAGATGATGACGAGCACATATGAGGCCACTGCCAGAGTCTTCCAAGTATAGCAGTGATGGTGATGATGATGATGATGATGATGCCAAGGAACCTGGACCCACCCCTGCCCATGCCATCCTGCCTGCACCCCGGGGGAGACATTGACATGAAAGGGATAAAAAAGATTATCAGGAGGAAATCTGGGAGGTCATGACTGATGTGTTCCAAAGACAGTTAAGGGATATGATTGTGGTCCTTCTTTGAGAATATGGCACAGGCTATGCGGCAATGCTTCAGGGTGGTAGCTCTTGAGATCATTCGGTGGTCTGAAGCCCATCAGTCTGGTCCCTCCAGTCCACAAGTATTATCTGTGTGCTCTGCTTGTGTTATGTTGTCAACATGGTGATTGCCATTTCATTGATTGGACTGTATATGCACTCTTGTATCTGTCACACTTATGTGTTATTGTCATGTAACATTTACTTTCATTTTAGTGTGTGCATGACACACATTCACACATTGCTCTCTCCTCAAACATTCAACTGTCCATGCATTGTGGTGGTTAAACTGCAGTTAGTGCTGCAAGAGGTAGCCTGTAAACATGTGTGTTACCAGGGTGTCTGACAGACAGCATATGTTTTTCAAACTGTCAGTAACTGTGTAATATTACTTGGATTTCTACCATGTCAGGTATGTGCAACATACAGACATGTCATTCCACATGTTTTCTGGATGACAGTTGTCATGATGTCCCACTGTCATGATGTGGTGTTGTATCATAGTATGGCAATACTGATACCATGTGGGATCATATACAGGTATAGCCTGTCTATGTGCAGTCCTCCTTATCTAACTGCATCAAATAGCAATGTAACATTAATCCATATACAATGCTATAGATAACACATTCTTTTACAGTACATTATGCTATGTTTGTTGTATGTTGCATTTCCATACCCATTACATGATGCATTGGAGTACACCTTCCATAAATAGTTGTACACATTAAATGACTGTAAGTGTGTGTACACATAGAATGATGCATACACACAAATGTATCTTTGACATCAGCATTCAATGATTTCCTGCTGATGCGCTGTATTGATGCTCACAGGATTGTCTTCTGGTCCACAATGATCATGGTGGTTGACATGCACCTACATTTCTTTACTTGACTTTTGCACAACAGTATACATGTATGTGTTTTTAATTTTTAGATTGCTTACCTATGCATGTTAATGTGACATGATTGGAGATTACAGCTTGTGAGTGTTTTATATATGTCCAGTTCTGTGGACATCAGCAGCACATCTGGCCATTTGACATACATTTTCCATTTGGTTAGATATATATCTGTGTAACTTCTACAGCACCCTAAGTGCTGTACACATGCATTTGCATTGTGTCAGCTTACCTTGCCTTGCTTTACCCTGAAGTTGTCCACCTCCCTCCCACCTTCATATTTCACTATTAATTATTACAGGTATGCTTGCTTTTGTAAAAACTACTGACCATTGCCATGTATTAATTTTACACAGTGAACATGTACCACATGTATGGGCATTGCGTAATGCAGGACATATGCGCACAAGTTGCTGGCTAATGCTTGCAATGCATCCTTGATTTTGTTATACTAGTATGTTCCTTGATACTGGATTTGCTTCCATGCTCTTCAGCACATTGGGGAACAAGTGACCTTTGGCTTATTTCTGTAGCAAGTACAGGTTTTACGGGATTGGGTTGCTAGCCCAAGGCCCAACCCTCCCCAGGGGGTGCACCACTCACTCGCATGCACACACTCACACTTAGGGTCAATTTAGAGTGTCCAATCCACCTACTGCATGTCTTTGGAATGTGGGAGGAAATGGGAGCATACAGAGGAAACCCACACAAAGGCAGGGAGGATATGAAGACTCCACACAGAAGGCACCCTAGCTGAGAATCATACCGGAGAACTTCTTGCTGTGAGGTGACAATGCTAACTGCTACACCACTGCACCGTCATACTACTATGTTACCCAGTGTATTTTTTCACATCTATGTGCACAACCTGCTATATTTATTATGTATATTCTATTTATGCCACTGATACACATACATACACATGTATACCTGTGTGCTGCCTTTGACATGGCATATGTGTGCAACATACACATATTCCATTACAAATTTGCTTGGGTTGTGTATACCTTCTTGTGCATGTAGCAGTGTTGTTGTTGCTCTTATGTAGTACTTTTGTGTGCCACTGTACTTGGTTGTTTGCCTTTTGCATGGATGGTTGTAGGTTTGGTTCTGTCCTTCGTTGGAGTTATCTACCATTGTAAGACCTGCATTTGCTCATCCGTGATGTTGCTTGGCTTCCATGTGCACTGCTGATGGACAATTTGGATATATGTACATTTATCCAATATGTGCTGTGATTCTTCTTTATTACCCTGGAACAAGCATCTACCATTGGTCATATACATCCAGGTTTGACTGCTACACAGAGTGTGGCATATCATCACTTGATAGTTCATAAATAGATATGTTTTTCTGCATTTCACCATGGCTGTTATGTATCCCCACACTGTTAATTTTTCATTGCCCATGTTGTACAGTGTGCTGTCAGTGTAACTTACCTGGCCTTACAGTTTTTTCAACCTTTGTCTGTCTTGTGTTGGGCTATTTATTCAATGGGCATACCTGCTGTGATGACCTTCTACTCCTTTTTCCCTATGCTTACCTTTCCTTCTATACTTTAAATAAAATGTAGCCTATTCCCACAAAAAAAAGTCCATGCCTCTCTGACTTTTCATCAGATTTTGCAGTTCCAACGTCCCTGTTATGTGTACCTCTTCTTCACCCACACCCTACATCTTCTTTTCTATCTCACATTTTCATTGGGTGTGTGCATTACTTGTGTTCCCCCACAAATTCCAAACCCATTGTTAGCAAATGTTAGCTATGGCAATGTGGCCATGATTGCCCTTCACCTTTAATGTTCTTATTAGAAAATTTAAAGATTCCATTGGAATCCGTAAGTCCAAACCAATATATTTTAATGATACATGTCTTATGGAGATATATGTAGTTGTTTCTGAGTTTACTGTAGACTGATGTCAATATATATTTATTACAAATAGTCTTGCAGCTTTAAAACATGTATTTTAAGTTAGTGGATGACATACAGAAATATCTATAGTTGTCTGAGTCATTTCTGTGTCTACTACCCCAAATTTATTTTACGAATGCCATGTGGCTTACATTGGGATACTTGGCATTTTTAATGTTTTTATTTGTTTGTTAATGTTATCATAACAGAGTCAATTATATTCTGTAGTTTTCCATAACCTTACTGTATAGATTCTGTGGTATATATTTGTAGTCAACTATCAGGATTCTTGAATTGTGATCATCTTTCCATAATTTTGGTACTGTACAATGTGATTGAACAATGATTTCTTATTAATTACAGGTTACTTACACATTTCTGTAGTGTGCCATTGATACTATGATACTCCATTGTGCGCTTAGTTATTCTGAGTTTCTTGTTGTATAGTAACATGTTACAATGTTATCCTCATATTTTGAGTTGATATCATAATGCACCAGATACCATAAGCTTTACAGAATCCTATCCAATCTATATTATTTATGGAGGGTTTAACCACAGATGGGGAGAACCAAAAGATCCAAGGTTTGTCAGTATATTTAAGATATTGCCATTTCTAGTTGAATTTTGTACTATTTTTCAAACTTGTTCTGATTAACACATTAATTTAATATTTGGGCATATTTATTCAATACTGATTAGTTTATCGTGTCTGTCTTTTGGTAGTTGAAATTCACCATAAAAATTTCACATTTTCATTGATTTTTTACCTTCTGGAGTTTTACATGGAAATTGTGATGCTCTTTGGGGGATATAGATGACGAATGATGGATTCCTATCTTATCACTTTCTGTACCATTGATATTCTTTCTACATTTCTGAAGTGTTGCCTTCAGTTTCAAAGATGCACATCTCCATGCCATTCAATCTACTGTTACAGCATCAACATCCATTGCAAAATTATTACAAAGCAGTATCGATTTAATGCAATATTATAATGACTGCTATATGGTTAGGTTTTTGCCTGAAATTAAATAAGTTCAATATTTCAGCCCTAATCCTTCAATTTTCCATATTACTGAAACATCTTCCAAATGGAAAATAACAAAGATTAAAGAAACTATAATAAGTGAAATTTGAATAGTTATGGATAAACTGCAAAGTATAATATGCCATCTGATTATGAATTTTCCTTTGCTTCTTTCCTTAGTAAATCTTCATCATCTCTAATATGGCAGATCAGTTTGGATATTAACTGAAAAAATACAGTTAAAATAAACATGATCAACTTTTTAACTATGAAAAGATCATACTCTGATCTTGAAAAGTTATTTGTTTAATAGTTTGCTTGTTTGTATTGTTTGCTAAGTTAGTGATTCATTTGTTAGCCACATAAATGAAATTATATTTTCAGATGTTTTAAAGGAAGTCCCATGTCACAAGGCCAAGCAATACAAATGGTAAATTTAGAGTAGCCTGATATCTGATATGTCATTGGGAGGATAATGGCAGACCTCTCAACTCTCCATATTTTGGAGGAATGTTCCTATCTTCAGGCCTTATTTAGGCTGTCTCTATTTTTGGAGGTATGTCCCTATTTTCAGGCAAGATTTACCACTTAACAAAATTTTCTGAATCCCCTCATCACGTGATTTTTGAAGCTGCATAATACAGTAAACTACACTACATGGCCAACATAGTAGTGGCAACAATAACTTAAAGAGGAAGGGCACATTTCTTACAATTCCCATTTTCTGAGGAAAGTAAATGACATTGTGTGGTAGAAGTTTGTGATACAGCTCATTAAAGTCTATATATTTTACACTGTCTCTTTTATAATATGCTTACAGTTTTCTATCATTGTTGTCACCTTCTGTATTTTAAATGTATTCCCAAGTTGGATGTTATGTGCTATTTTGCATTCAAATGATATGTCCAGATTTTTAGTTGGATGTTCCTATTTTTTTAAGAGCCTTTGTTACTATTTCAATGTCTGCAGGTTGAGAGATATGGATTATGGCACAACCAGCTGAAGAGGAGGTCTCTGAAGATGACCTTACAAGCCAACATTCAAAAAGATACAAGAAATATTAAACTGAACTCAAATATCAAGATAATTGGTGGAGAAATTCAGTTCTATAGCCTCATGTAGGAGCTATGACCTCTAAATCTTCCCCAATTAATATAATTAAGTCTGAGATTTCTTTAACTCAGACACAAGTGAAAACTTCAAGTTGTAAAAAAAAAAAAAAAAAAAAAAAAAAAACATAACTTGACTGTAATTGGGTAGCATGTTCAAATAACTAATAACACTTACTAAACCAACATGTGTACTGCACATCAAAGGAAAATATTAAAGTACTTAAAAAGTCTTTATATTGCTCAACTTTGTTAATAAATATTTTCCTGTAATGTCCAATATACATGTTGGTTTATTACTTGTTGAAACTTCAAGTTGTGATGGTTTTCTGTGTGCAGCAGTTTAACTTTGGTTAGTGATTGCATTTTTGCTAATTTGATTAGCAACAGGCAATGCAAATACATTTTATCTTGTGCCAGTTGCAGATTGTTTTAAGTCTTTATAAGAAGGCAAAGGAGAAATAAAAGGGGTTGACTAAGGAAAAAAATGGTGTCCTGTGTTTTTGTTGAAGTACACAGTACTGCACAGTACCAGTAAACAAGAAACCCAGACATACATGCAACCATTTGCAAAAGCATTACTTCATCGAAAATGATTAGTAACACATTTCCGCAGCAACACACCTAACAGTGACAGAATTAAGCATTTTTGCATTGTGGGAGGGGGATACATCTTCACCCTCCATTTGGGAAAAAAGGCCCTCACTCTGAAGTCTTGTATATGGTGACTGTATAGTTGCACAATATTCAAATATCCTACTATGCCAAAGAGACTAGCCTTCAGATATGTGGTAAACAGTGATAGCACAATATTCTCATCCCTGTCAGAGATACACTAAGCACATTTATTACGTTACACAGTGCAACCAGAATAGAATGGCACAGACCCCCTATCCCCAGTTCCTGGACAGAGTAGGGCTGTGGACTGCTAGCCCTTGTCACATGCCATAGAACAGGCCATACTGCTTGGTAATTTGGCTCCAGCTGCTTTGCTGGCCTCTGTCCCAACTAAGACACAGTGTCCTTGTTTCCACTTCTATATCATATGTCTCAACCTCTATGCTCAAAGATTCTGAACAAAGCTGAAAATAATGAGGGGCAAAGACCTTAAATCAAAGCAAATTTTAAATATTACTCAAACTAAAAAAAAAATGGAACTAAATTTTCTAAACATTACCAAAACATTTCCCTGTAATGTGACAAAATACTATAAACTGCTTCCTGTGTATAGGATAAGCATTTCTTTTAAACAAGGTGAAAGAAAAAGAAAATCCTAATTACTTGTTATAAAACTTATAATCTAGGCATATATATATATATATATATATATATATATATATATATATATATATATATATATACACAGATCTACTTCAAAATCCTGATGCCCATATAATCAATATTCATTTATGTGAGACAAACATAGTGAAAGATGAAATATCCAAATGGTGAAATTTTCCCAGGGTAAGTAAACAATTGCCGAAACGTAAACAAGACACACACCGAGGTAACACCCACCTAGGTGGGGGCTACACCCCCTACACCCACTATTGTGAGGTGCTGCATCCCTCACCCCCCCAAATATATATACCAACTCTGGGATTGTACTACAGTGGAGAAAAGGGCATGGTGGGCAAGTGTTTACTTACCCTGGGAAAATTTTGCCATTTGGGTATTTCATTTTTTGCTATTTTAGTCTCACATAAATGAATGTCAGTTATATGGACATCGGGATTTCGAAGTAGACCCATATACACATATGGGTCTATGTCAGATGATCGAGTTTTTAGAAACTCGAAATTCATATGGTCAAGATCATATAATCAAGTTTCCAAAAACTCAAACATCAAAAAAAATCCACAAAAAAAAAAAAAAAAAAAAAAAAAACACAAAAATCTACCTTTTTACATTTTTGCCCCACCTGAACCCCCCCCCATACCCCCTGCAAATTATATATACCAACTCTTAAATCGCACTACATTAAGGAAAAGGGTAAATTTCCCTAGCTGCACTGTATTGCAATCTACATTCAAAAGTTTCAGGTTTTCAAAAACTTGATCATATGAATTTCGAGTTTCTGAAAACTCAATCAACTGATAGGGACCCATACACATATACAAGCTATTGACAATCAGCTGACTGAATGTGTTGGCAGTGTAGCAGGATTGCCCTACAGTGGGTATGACAAAGGAGGTGCTGCCAGCCCAGCTAGCTGGAATTCAGCAAATAATTATATGTCATTTGTGAATAACAACACAATTCATATACAATGTTTGTGTTGCAAATGTATTAGAGCTGTATGTCATATAAGATGTTTTATACAGACATGTGTGGTTATTTTACAAACTATTTGAAATATATCCACAGTGTACCCTACTGGAATAGAACAGAATGTATATACAGTATTGTAACTGTTTAAATGTATACATTTTAACAGGGGAAACTGGAATACAGAAGGTTAACTTGCAAAACTTCAGAAAAATAGCTAAAATTAGATTACTTTATGGCTATGCAATAAAACGATGTTATCTTTCAGTTTCAGTGCAGCAGGAGATGTAATGCCTGTACTAGAGAAGTTTTCTGTATTGTCTTGGAAGAGATTTATTGTTTTCTGACTTCCAGGATCTGTATAGATATGAGGAAAAGACCTTGTGTATGTATTTTCACAGGTGGATGCAAAATACTGCTGCCTTTCAGCAGTATGGGTTTTACCTGGGATAGAGTCAGATGACAAGAAATTCTGCAAGCCATTCTGTCTTTGACCTGAAAACATCAGCTAGTGGATCTATTCACCACATCAGCCTTGCTGCTCTAATTAAGTAAGTGTACCAGGGTATAGTAATTCTCTTAGATATAGTCAGGGACATAGCAAAGCTTAGTTTAGATCTTTTTCTTTATTACTTGAGACTGTCCTGCAATGTTGTTTTAAATATTTCCTGTGATTTTGAACTCTGGATGTTACTATAAATATATTTAATATTGTCTTGTTCTTTTATTATTTATTATTAAATATATTTAAAAATTTATTGTGGCAGGTCTGTCTAGAGATATTTAAGTTCTGGGAGTGCTTGCATATTTATTTGTTGATACTGTGTAGGCATGTCCCTATTATTTTAGCGAATGCAATGAACTGAGAAAGCTGTTTAGTCCAACGTCATTATGCGAAATGGCAAAATACCAAAAGCACGGAACAGTGATTTTTTTCCCTAGGGAAATAAAATCACTGGGCCATTTTTGGGACTTTGCCATTTCCTCCGCTGTGGTGCAATCTCAGAGTTGGTATATTTAAGTAGGGGGGGTGTGGGGGCGAAGCCCCCCCCCCACTTTATTTTGTGTTTTTATTTTTATTTAATTTTTTTACAGATCAGCAATTTGTTTCCCCTGGGGAAAAAAATTGCTGATCCATGTGTTTGACATTTTGGGTTTTCGGGGATTGTGGGTCGACTATATAGTGTTCGCAATTCATTACGTTCGCTTATATAATATAGACCAGTGTAGCCTACTCCTAATCGCCTTGCTGTTGGTCAGACTACCATTTGTATTGATACTAACATTACACAGTAAGACTGGGCACCCATTTTTAAGGGCCTTAAAGTAGCTGATAAAGAGTTGGCTGGTGGCAGTAATAACTACCTTATAGTCTGGGCAGAAGGGGGTATAGCTAGTAAACCTGTTGCCAGCCTTTCCCAGGTATTTGTGTGAGTAAAACAAATCTTCAAGACAGTGTGTGTCAGCTACTTGGGCAGGGATATGAAGCACTGATTGGACAGAGAGAGTGCTGGGAGTCTTGGTTAAGCCACTCAGCTGAGATCTCAAATCTATAGCTGGGCCAGTGGGGAGTCTTACTGGGGATCTGGAGAAAGAGGGAGAAACCAGCCCCAGACTGACTGTGGCCTCTGTGTGTTCTTAAGGGAAATTGCACTTAATACAGAGAGCTGCATCTGGAATTACTGTGTGTTTACCTGTCATCCTCCCAATTACATTCCCCAGTGGTGCTAATGGTGAGGATTGAGGCTCCTTGATTACTGGTTTAGTGGTGGGGCATCACATCTATTGGTTGGCAATGGTGGGATATCCACATATTGGGATACAGTGGTGTGGATATTGAACTCCTGTAACCTGTAAACAGTGGTCACTAAAGAAGGTGTTTGTACCCTCAATTAGCCACAGAGTGAACATTCAGAGTTTTATGTCACAATAGTTTTATTTATTTTTGTTAGCTTAGTTAGTCAGGGAGAGCAGGTAAGGCTGTCAGCAGAAGAGTATGGCAAGCTGACAAGGAGCAAGCTGGCTGAGGTGTGCTAAGCCAAAAGAATCGGTCAAACTAACCTGACTAAAGTATAAATGATTGCAGCCTTAGTCACAGCTTCATCACAGACCAGCAACCAGACTGGCCTTGGGCATGTACAACTCTCAGACAATGGACAGTTCAACCTTTCCACAGAGGACTTAAAAATCCATCTGGAGTTAAAGAGACTTGAACTGGAGGCCAAATGGTTAGAACAAGAATCAGCAGAGAGAGACTGTGGCATTTGGAGGATGAAGAAAAGGAGAAACAGATGGCATTAGAATCAGCAGAGAGACTGAGATGTTTGGATGATGAAGAGAATGAGAGACAGAGGCAACATGAAAAGGAGATGCCAACTCTTCGCCAGGGTCACGGAAGTAATGGGGAAGGGAATAACCGAAACCCAGAAGCAACAAAGGTCAGTAAATTTCTTCCAGAATTTATAGAGGGTGATAATTCTGATAGTTTTATTTATATGTTTGAAAGGGTATGCAAACAGTATAATGTTGACCAAGGGCGCTGGGTACAGTTCCTGACCCCCTTACTCCATGGTAAATCTGTAACTACTGTTTTTAAATTGTCTCATACTGATTGATTAATTTATAATACTGATAAAAAATTGTTTATTAGAGTGTTTTAAGTTAACACCTGAAGCTTATAGAAAAAGTTTTGTGAGCACAGATGCAAGGCAGATGAAAGTGTGTGTGAATATATTGCTGAGCTAGGCACTTATTTTCATAGGTGATTGAGTGGGTGTCAGGTCAGCTCTTTTGAAGGGCTGTCATCCTCCCAGTGTATGTCTGCCACTGGTGCTGGTGGTGAGGATTGAGGCTCCTTGATTTCTGATTCAGTGGTGGGGTGTCCAAGTGGAGATCGAAGGATTTGCCCTTTCCCCACTATCAAAGTCAAAGTCAAAGTGAACTTTATTGTCATTCAGACCGCACAACAATTCAACTGAACAAAATTGTGTTACTACAAACTCAATGCGCATACAACATATACTGATTCTGATAGTAATACAATAACACATATACTAAGGCTAATCCAACAATAACAACAGTAAGACATACACCAAGACTATTCCACTTGCATGTCTTTGTCAGTGTCCAAAATATTGCACAGATAATATATTGCACAGATCAGAATAAGACAGATTTCAAATTGCATGGAATGCTAACTTGGCATATTGCACAGAATGTTAACTGTACTGAAATCTCAGAGTTGTTGTATATGATTAACGTGGGGTGTGGGGGTGCAGGGGGGTTTTGCTCCTGCAAAAAATACGTTTTTTTTTTAATTTGTTTTTGATAGGCTGCTGATTGACAAGTTGCATTCGGTTATTGGACATCCATTCATGTTGTGTTTGTGTGTGTGTGTGTGTGTGTGTGTGTGTGTGTGTGTGTATGTATATATATATATATATATATATATATATATATATATATATATATACACATAATATATATATATATATATATATATACGTGTGTATATATATATATATATATATATATATATATATATATATATATATTTATGTGTGTGTATGTATATATAGATGCACACACACATAAGCACACGCATGAAGACACACACATGCACATAAGAAAACTTATTGCAAAACGTTTGGTTCTGCCATTGAATTTTTTTCTTAATAAAAACATTATTTCAGAGAGCTAGAGTCATTTAGTGATATTGTTAGTGAAAATTATTGTTCATCAATGGATTTTCCATTGTCAGAACTGGCCAAATATAAATTTTGTCAAATGATGGAATACTTGAAGTCTGCAACATCAATTGTAAGGTAAGTGAAATTGTGTAGAAATGCTGAAACATTTGTTTGTAACAAAAGCTTTGGCCTTAGGGTCAAGTGTGTGTGTGTGTGTGTGTGTGTGTGTGTGTGTGTGTGTGTGTGTGAGTTTCTTGTTTAGTTATATTGCTATCAAAAGAGTGTTTAGTACCGTAATGTGCAGGTTTGAAGTTATGAGCAGGAGTAGTCATAGCATTAGGTGAAAATATGAGTATGGTTTTGTGGGGATGGGTGGGATGAAGGAATGCAATAAATAAAAAACAAGTAATCTCTATGGTATCCCCAATGTCTCAAACAACCCACTAAACAAGTATAGTGGGTCCAAAGCCTAGACAGCATAAGAAATTTCTTTCTGTGGAAAATTTTCAATATATATATATATATATATATATATATATATATATATGTATATATATATATATATATATATATATAGAGAGAGAGAGAGAGAGAGAGTTAATCACCATATATTAATCAGATCAGATAATGGTAGTAGAAGCAGCAAACTTAAACTCATCCAGAGTAAAAAAATAATCAAAAATATATAATTTGATAAAAATATGCAGAATTACTAAGTATTCTTAAATAATCCAAGCAGGGTGGACAGTCTGTTTCCATTTGAAAAGCCTTTATTAAGTGCACAGACTGTCTGAAGATTAATGCCCATCACATGTAATGTAATTTTCCTAGATTGGCAATTAAGCCATATTTAATGCAGTATTAACAGAAAGAAAAATGACTGTCTTCTCCAGCCTGCAAGAGCTTATGAAGCAGAAGAGCTGACTTAATACTTCAACCCTCTTGTATTATTTCTGTGAATAAAAGTCTGTTTTTCCTTCCTAGGTAAAAGACAATGCTGAGATGAGGAAGAACTCAACCCCCTAATGCTGTTATGACAAACTAACCCAAAACCTAGAAGGCATCATTGCTCTTACTGAAATTATTTACTTGGACTCTGAATAGCCCTTCCTGGTTTAATCTAGTTAGAAACCAATGAAGGTTAACACAGATACTTTCATAACAACACTAGCTAGTTGTAACTGGACACACCATAAAATATTCCCATTTGAACACAGCCTTAAAATACATTTACTGATATATTTTTAAATGTGCTTAATGAGCATGCCATAGTCTGCAGGAAAATAATAAAGCTCAATTCTACCCACTAGCTAAAAGTCACAACTAAACTTATGAAAAAAGAGATGATGCATGAAAAATATGGTACAATAATAAATCTCAATACAACCATCAAATATGAACAAGTCCACAACACTACGAAGAAGACTATTAAACTCCTATAGGAAAAATACTTTCTTAATCTTCAACACACTCAAGTTAACAACTTTGAAAACTTCTGGGCTACCATTCCTACAAAACTTTACAGCCCTCTGATTGGAAGCAGTAGCAATATAGCCTGTAAATTTAATATTCACTTCATCAATGCATCTTTAGCACTAATCAAAAATTAAATGATTTCCAGATTCTGTTTTAAAACTCAATATCCAATAAATACCCACTACTCTCTTATAGCAGTCCCAACAGCAATTATTGAGAAACTGCAATCCAAACTGAAACACCATTCACTTGCTGCTGGAAATTTCACAGCAGGACACATAAGACTTGCTGCCAAGATCCTGGAATATCTTGTTTCCATCCTTATCAAATCCATTAAAGAATCATATGTCCCAGCTCTATGGAGACAGACTTTTATTATGTCACTTCACAACGTAAGTAAATCCTTTGGCCTAACCACTTATGCACCCATTGCACTCCTTTCATCTAATAACAGTGTGTTGTCCATTTTAAGGAAATGATTATAGTGAAGGTTTATAACCTGTTAACTATGTTGAAGTTCGATATGAAAATTGCTGGATAGTGCTTTTAAAAACTTTTCTATTAACTGCTATTGTACAGCTCAGATTGAAAAAGCAATTTTGCAGTCATTTATTTAAACTGCATTTTAGATACAAGTTGTACTACTTCAATGACATGGTTAAATTAGTGGTAGGTTTCTGATGGTATGTTGAAAAATTGATCACAAAATATAAAGTTTTAACCAAATTGTTTTTGAAAATAATGTTATAAATGTACATTTTTCATGTTTTATCATCTTTCTTGTGGAACTATTATTTTTGCAGTTTCTGAACTTAACTCTTTATTTTCAAATGCTTTTCTTTATTCCATTTTATGAAGGTTTTTCCTTTTTGTTAAAGTTATATGAAATATGACTGCAGAGCTTTCTTCCATTGAAGGTCAGAGTTAGTGCTGATAGAAATAAAGGATGTCAGTGAGATTTTGAATCCTAATCAGCAGAACAATTCTCATTAGATATCTGATCTGGTAACTACTTCATCCCAAAAAATAAGTACAAACTGCAATACCAATCATATTTGTTACCCATGGATGTCAGTGTGATTATCTAGTACTTTGCCCCCAGTTTGGTGCTCCATCTCCTCTGTTCATCAGTTGAAAAGTCAAAAAATAAATAAATAAAGGTCCACTCCCCTAATCCGGTGCTTCATTCCAGATCTGTCCTCCACCTGTGCTTCCTCAGCTCTTCAAATGAAGAGGAAAAACAAGTCTACAATCTGGCTGGTAAAACTCAGGAACCAGATAGGTTCTGTTTCTACATTCCACCCCTCACTGCCTTGCTGACAAAAAATTAAACAAAAAAAAACTTTTGCTATAAGTAAAAGTAATCAATATATAGGTTCATAGGTGTATACTATGATAACAACCACTATGGCTTTTATAAGCATAGCCATGCAACCCAAATATGTCCCACAAGTTATATGTTTTAGAAGTTTATACAGGGGTGATTGTTGTTTATCACATGATTTACTGACTGCTTCTGTCCATCAGAGTCTTGGGTGCCAGTCCAGGGGTGAATTTTCAATTTCCCATCCAATGATCCAAGTTACACTTAAGTAGGGTTAGGGAGTGACTTTGTTTCACATGGATGGGAAGCCTGCTCCAGAGAAAGGGGATTTTCCGAGATAACATATCTGTCTCTCCAGCATGTCTAATTTATGTTGCAAGCACAATTTAGGTATTTTGATCTAGTAGTTCAGATGCTGTTTGTTTTGCAGATGCACAAAAGCTGTATCACAGTGTGGTCCCATGATGCCTTGCATGCTAAGCATCGATCACCTCTCAGTAGTCTGTAGAAGACATAGTACACAGATAGGGCTTTGAGGCGATCTGCATAGGACATTGTGTTTATGCCATGTATTCTTTTTGTATGGAAGCTTTGTGGGCATTTCAGCTGCTGCATGCATCTGGTCAATTGCATAAAAGGGGGCATTATACTCAATGATGAGTCTTATGAGGGCTGAGTACAATGAGTTCCCTGGGCCTAGTTGCCATGCACTTATGTTTAAGTTGAGCAGTATAGAAGGATTTCCTTACTACCTTGGATACATGTTGGCTGAAGGCCAGGTTACTGTCTACATATGTTCCCAATTTCCTGACTAGTGGGTCAACTCTTAGGGGTGTTTTATTGATTATATAGTTTCCTGGGATGACTAACTTCCCAAAAGGTACTACAATGCATTTCTTTGCATTGAGTTTTAAACCATGCTTTTGGCACCAGTCATTTGTCTATGTTAGACTGTCTTGTAAGATTTTAGTGTCCTGAGGGGATTCTATGATTGCTACCAGTTTGCAATCATCTGCAATCTTGGTCAACCAGAGGCCTTTGACGTTAGCCTTGACTTCGAGGAGTAGATGCCAAAGAGAAGTGGGTTCAGCACAGAGCCTTGAGGGGCTCCACTAGTGACTAGCCTCTTTGAGTAGATGGTCTCACCAGTCCTAACGTTCTGGGTCCTATCTGACAGCCAACTGGCTATCCAAAGTGTTATATATTGGTTTATGCCAGATTTCATATGTTTGTTATCAATGCCATAGTGCGGTCTTGTATCAAATGCTTTAGCCAGGTGAAGGTAGGCAGTATGCACTGTTTTACCCTCATCCATTGCCTTAGTGACATTCTCAAAGATGTCCTCCAGGTTCAGTGGCATGACCGTCTTTTGACAAAGCCACACTGGGATGGATCCACTGTTTGAAGTTCTCCTATGTCTTTACTGATCATTTCCATGATAATTCATTCCAAGGCTTTGCATGTAAGACTAATCAGACTAATGGATTTGTAGTTTCCAGGATCTATTGATAGTTCACCCTTATTTAGAGAGATGACTGTTGCATGAAGCCTGTTTTAAGACTTTAGTTAAAAAGTAACTCCAGTGGCCCTGATAGGCATACTGGATATTATTGGGGCCCATTGATGCTGTATTCTTGGCCTTAGTGAGTACAGCTGGGACATGCTCTCTATTTATAGTTGGAAGGGTTATATTTGAAGGTATTTTTTGGGAGGTGGCTGGGGGTGAGTGGGAGGTAAAATCGAACTAAATTTGTCAGCCAGCATTTTCACTATATCACCTGGCTCAGTGAATGTGGCACCATTAACCACCAATTCAGCTCACTGCTGTGTGTTACCTTTGAGATTTCTGACATAGATGAAGAGGGCTGTCATTTGCCTGGGAGGCTATCTTGACCTCAAAATTAGATTTAGCTATATCTTGGAGTAATCCCACTACCATGAGGTACAGTGATGCAGTGATCTTAGAGTTAGTATATATAATCATCAGGGGTCTGGGTGTGCAACAAGGATTTTGCTATTTACTATTTTTGCTTTGAAATTAGATGTTTTGTGTGTTGCAGGACTGGGAAATATGGGTGTCACACTTCCAATAGGGACCAAGGCAAATACTGGGGATAAGCATATGGTAAAAACTCTGGACGCCTTAGAAGCACCCACAGAAAAGGACATGAACTGAAAATGCTTATTCACAATCCTGAACCTCATGTGCTGCCTGTGATGTTTGTGGATGGATATGTGCTGATATGCATCATTTAAATCTAAATCTCTAAATTTGTCTGAGGCAAAATAAACAGGAACAAAAGTTTCATGGTCAGCATCTTGAATCTGGTTACTGTCAGAAATATAGTTAGCCTGGATAAATCTTGGGTGGATTTCCAAGACCCATCTTTTTTTAGAAATTAATATGCCTGGAATAAAAATTAAAAAAAAAACATTTTAACTGTTCCTCCAAGGTACCTTTTCTATGGTTTCACATTGTAGAAGAGTTAAGATTAACCATGTCAGCTCTATTGCATCTAAGGGATAGGAGTGATTTCCAGGAAGGAAATATTACACTGTGGATGACAGTTGGTCAATAATGCCAGACATTAACTTCATACTTTTTTTGTTCAGATAATGCATGTTGATGAAAACCTGTTTTTCTATTAACTTTTTAAGTGAATTAGAATAATATTTAGAACTTGCCCCTGATTCTGGGGCTTTGTCCTCCCATTACTTTTAGTGTTGTAATGGATTCTTGAGCAAAGACATTGAAAGTAATGATGCTAATGACTCTGAAAATCTCCTGAAATGTATTGGGAGATCTTTCAAATGTTGCAAAGAATGTCATACATACCATGCATATGATTTTCCACGATAACTGGTAGAGATCTAAATGTAAAATACTTCTTTTAACTGGCCACACTCTACACAGAAGACAGCAGTATAATCACCTAGCCAGTGATAGAATATGAGGCCTTAGGTGTATCTTCATGGTTACTGAAATTACCCAAAATATGCTCACAGGAGAATAAATAATGAGTTAGCCTCAATTTTCCTTTTTCTTCTTTAGAACAAAACCAAAGATGTGATGATCAAAATCTTGTAACAAGAAGTTTAGTGAATGGAGCTACCTGTCATTATTTATTTATTAATCATATTTATTTTTATTTATGAATTGTTGACCAAGTTAGTCCCATTAGGCTAGTCACCTCTTTCCAGGGGAGTCCTGAGGTGGTATTTCTTCTATTAGGGAAAATGTGTCTAGGGCATTATGGAACTTCCTCTACTCATTATGAGAGAGTGCTTGTTTTGATCCTAGTGCAGTGGTGGCTGGGAGAACAGCTCTCAAGGAGATCCAAGATGGCAGATAGCACAGAGGTGATTGCTGGTGCAATGTTTGAGGCTTTAAATGCTTCTGAGGAGCTGTTTCAGCAAAATGTGTTTGTTTCATCGGAAACAAACATTGAAAACAATGATAAATGTTTTATCACAACCCTCCAGTCAGGAGGGTTGCCATATCATATTTTGGGTGACTTGTTGCAGAGTGAGCTAGAGAGTGGAAAAGATGTTTCATGGTGTGTAATTATGGACAAAATGCAATTGGAGGAATCAGAAACTATCTTAAAAGAAGATTGCTAAAAAAAATAAATCATATGTTGAGACTGTTAAGGAAACTGCAGGGAAAATGATAAGAGATAGACAGAGGAAAGGAAATGTCAACAATCAAAGGAAATTCATGGTAAGAATTCAGAATAAAGAAAAAAAAAGAAATGGATAGGTATGACATTTGGGATAATGTAATGGTCCCATTGGGAGTGAAGCCTCATGAGGTAAGAACTTTTATTCTTATTCATAAAGAGACATTTTGCGACATTATTTTTGAGACTGGTTCTGTTTTCGAAAGTTTTTTGGGGGGAGTATGAAAAGGAAAATAACTATAATCCACAGAGCTCATATGTGCTTAAAGCATTTCACAGAGAAAGAAAAAAGAAAATCCATGTTCAATTTCAAACGGAAGTTGAAATAGAGACTTTAAAAAGACATTTAAGCAAACTTTGTAAAGAAGTTATTGACATCAGCAACGTGTATGCTAACAAAAAAATATGGACTGGTGGATAGGACTGTTGTATTGTACTGAAAATGGAGAAAGAAGTAAATGTTCATATCCCTTGTGTGAACTGAAATGTTATAAATGTAACAAAATTGGACAAGTATGGATGGATTGTAATCTAGACAAAAAGGATGAAGCAGAAGAAGAAGGAGCAGAAACCTAAAGTGAGGACAGTATACAGGGAGAAGAAACTGTCCCAGTAAAAAATAAAGAGGAAGTATGGAAGGAAGATCAGGGTAAAAATAAAAATAGGGATGAAGAAGAAAATGCAACAGAAGATATTATAGAAGAAGGTTGTGAAATTAATGATGAAGATATAAACTGGAAAATAATGAAAGGTAAAAACAATTCTATTGGCAAAAGAGTAAGAGACAGAGAAATAAAGTTTAAAGTGATAAATGTAAAAGTGAAAAAGAAAGGAAGTAGATAATGCAAATGAGATAAATACTTCAAATTTACATAATTTCTGGTGAGCTACAACATAGACACAATGACAATTTTAGGGTTCTTTCCGTAAATGTTAATAGTATTAAAAATAAACTTAAAAGAACAGGCATCCTAAATTGGTGTAGTAAGTGTGATTCTGACATAAAATTATTGGAAGATGTAAGATTTTTTGACACAGGAAAGAGTGAGATTACAAACAAAGACATTTTGGGGAGAGAATACTATGTGAAACCTAGGAAAAGAAAAAAAAAAGAACTATGTTCTGGTATAGTTGTACTTTGTATGAAGTCAGTGAAAATATTGACTATAACATTGGTATGAAGGGAAGATTAACTAGTGTAGATCTCAGATGGCATAATCAGGTATATATAATTATAGCATTATATGTCTGTTACAAGTAAAGACAGAGAAAATGTATCAAATTCTGGATTATGTAATTGTGATTTATGAGGAATAAGAAGTGGCAATTTAAAGATTTGGACTAATAATTTGTAAACATATAGTCAATGTATATAAGACTGAAACAGATTATTCATTGTATCACAAGATTTAAATATAGCTGAGGGAGAGACACTTGAAACAGTTTTTTTTTTCAGATCATTCAGCTATACAGATTGAGATACAGGAAATAATGACTATATCAGATTGGGAAAAGGAATAAAAAGAATAAATGAGAAATTATGGGATGAAAACTGAAAGAAAATAAGTATGCAGCTATGGAAATATGACATTTCCATTAGCCTGTGTTATAAAAACTGGTCAAGGTGGTGGCCAGCTTTTTAAGAAAAATATAAACAATATTTTTGGAATGGCAATCAGATGTAAGAAAAGCAAAAAAAAAAAAAAAAAAAAATATATATATATATATATATATATATATATAACAATGTATATAGATATTTTTAATTATTTGGAAATGGATAACAAATATTACATTATACAGTGGAGAATTTCTGAAAAGAATCAAGAGAAAGTTAAAGAACTATTGTTTAAGCAATGATATTACTTACAATGTAAAAGGGAAGAGGTATCAGCTTACTTCAGTAGCATAGTTAAAGAGAATACTAGTATAATGAAAGAAATAAACGATGATACAGGAGAGGGAAGGAGGTCTCAGGAAGAAAATATGAATATTGTAATAAATTATTTAAAGAAAATGTTTCAAGACAGAAAGAATGTACAAAAAAGAATGGCATTTTAAAATATTAACAGAAAAAGAAAATAAAGAATTGGAAAACAAGATTTCCTTATACAAACTAGATAAGATATTTGGAAAATTTAATTTACATTTGGTTTCAGGACCAGATGGCATGGGATATCAATTTTATAAGAATTTCATGGATTGGGAAAGAAACACTTTTTAAAAGTTATGAATGAGTGGTTAAATGAAGGTTTTATGTATAAAGATTTATGCAGTGGTATACTTAAATGTGTATGGAAAAGGAAGATAAAAACAAAATTGAAAATTGGAGATGTATAGTATTGAACAATGCAGATTATAGAATTTATATGAAAATAATTCAGAAAGGAATGTAAAGTAAAATAGAACATATTATAGAAAATAGTATATATAGTTTAAAGGAAAAAGGATGTCAGGAATTGTTATTAATAGTAAGGGAAATTGTGGCTGGTATTATAAACAGGACTGCTGAAATCAAGATCACACTAGGAGATTTAAATAAAGCATTTGATTCAGTACAACATGAACTTTTGTTGACAATTACAAAACCTTATAACATTAGTGAAAAAATTAAGAATGTATGTTGTTCTGCATATGATAAAAATAAAGAATTTTAGTCAATGAATGGTTAAGCAAATAGACAGATATAAAGAATGGCATACATCAAGGGTGTCCTTTGAATGGCATATTATTTGCATTAGTTATGAATGTATCATTTAAAGGTGTGAATTTGCATATGAAAGGTGCTACTTATATTATTAATAGAGGGATACAAATTACAGTTCTGTTTGCTTATACAGATGATATTATATTGATGATGAGAAACAAAGGATGAAAGACATTATGTGTTATGTACATCAATGTTTAAACATAATAGACATGACTAAATAAAGAAAAAGCAAAGGACTGGTTTATATAGTAAAGATAGGAAAAGTATATTTTTGATGAAAGAAATCTCTGTGTTAGAAATAAAATTTGGGGTAAAAATGTAAGTGAGAAACAATGGAATAGGATATTAGATGACAGAAAGGGGCATTATTGTTTTTGGAAAACATACAAGCTATCATTTAATAACAACGTTTATTTGATTAATTCAGTTATACTGGGAAAGACTGCATGTTTAATAAGCATCTATATGTTGCCAATAAACTATGAAAAAGAAATGCTACAAGTAATTTTTGAGGTTCAAGACTGAAGTCAGTGAAGAGTGGAGCCTTATATATGGATAAGGAAGACAAAGGTTTAGGATTAATACTCCCAATTGTTTATGCTGTTTATCTGAATTTGTATAAAGTTTTGTTTGGGATAAATAATAAGAATGAAAAGTTAGTAGTACATTTACTTTAGTACAAATATGAGTGGCACTGGGTTAACAAAAAAATACAAAAACAAAATAAAAAATGTATAAATGAAAACATGAGGTGTTATCAAGAAAACATTTCTTTATGGAAAAAATGATGAAATTGAAAATGAGAGGAAAGTCTGGTATAAACATATCATGATACAATATTATTATGTTAATTCTTGAGATGAGCTAATGAATTAAAAAGTTAAAGCCGTAAAAGTGCTAAAGTATGGTGCAATAAACAAATAGAATGTCAAGATTTTTATGGAGATTAATGATTAATAAATTACCAGATAATGGAAATGTGTCATATAAAAAATCAGTGAAAGAGGTTGTATATATTGTAGTAAAGAAGAAACTACTGAACATGTTTTCTTACAATGTATACGTTTTGTAAAACTGTGAGGAAAATTGTATGAAGAAAAGTTCTTTGAAAATATAAAGGAGGTAAATGAAATAAATATGGATATGATTATGTATGGATATTATAACCATAAACATAAGGAATAGGTTAGTAAAACTGGTAAAAAGATACACTGTCTTGACCATGGAGACTAGTAGTAATTTTAAGAAAAATTAGATGGTTGTTGTGGAAAAAGGAGTGTGATCAAAAAAGAATAATGAAGACAGAAGTTGTCCACAATAATAAAAAGTAAGACATATATGATTGTATGACAATAACAGAAAGGAATGGAAAATTCTAAACTATATACATTGTAAATATGTAAGTGTGTAAATAGTGTTATAAATAATTCATGTTTAAATAAAGAACCTCTGCTTTTTTGATGAGTGCTATGGAATCTTTTATATCCACCTGAGCTGTCATCAACCCAGGCAGCTGGGTGCTCAGTTTAACATCTCATCTGAAGGACTAGTATCTTAAGAATGTCCTTTTTGCATTTAATGAGTATATGTTTTTGCATCTTTATTCATCTGGCCTCCAATAAAGTTATGCAGAATCCATCTCTTTGCTCTAGGTATGGAAGCCTTGACTACAACCCAGATGACTAAGTTCAACTAGCAGCTTGAGTTCTAGAAAAATCAGTGGGGGTGTGCAGATTAAGCCATCTTACCCATCCTGGTAGGAAGAGTAATTATGGTCCTTATATGCCAAGTTGATTCCCATCCAAATAACAATAGAAAGAATAGGATATCACCTTGGCTTTTCAAAGTAGTGACAGTAACATTCTAGCCATGCATATGGGAGCATGCAAGCACATGGAGAGTGCATGCAATGTCACTTCAGCAATACGCATGCTCACATCAACTACTTGGGGTGGGGATAGTGACCTAGCTTAAAAAAAAAAGAAAAAAGAAAAGAAAAATATGGCTGCAGATGTCGTGGCTTCAGAAGTCAGAAGGCTAACAGCTGGTAGGCAATAGAGAGAAAAATCATTAAAATAAGTAAGTGAGTTAATAACTAACTAACTCACTACAATTAGTGAAGAAACCATGCTAAAGTCACCTTCCAAAAATCCATTGTTTCCTCAGTGACTGACTCTTTTTATAAAATTTTCCTATATGTTTGACTTTATATGTCTTTTTTTATTTTTATTGTTATATTTTTTGGATAAGGACTATTAAGCATTTCACACATTGACTTTTACTCACTTCATGCCATCCATTTAAGTTGAGTCCAAATAAGCTGTTGCTGGGATAAAAAGTGTTAGTCCTGTTGTGGCTATGACCATTGCCATTGCTAGTGTCACTCTAGTAACCATCTAAATCTTGCTCATTATCTTGCCAGCAGTGGCCAAATTGATGGCTGTTCCACACATTTATGTTTTTTAAACTTGATGCAGTATATAACAAGTAGAACTATACTGACCAAATATACACAACTCCTTACTTTCACTATGAAGTAACACCACATGTTACTGTGCAGTGTATCCTCTGTTTTGTGACCAGCATGTGTTATCCTATGAAAGCTGAACACAAGAAAGAAAGAAAGAATACCAAATGATACATGCCAACCAATCCCAGCAGCAGTCCATATATATTTTCTACAGTATAGAATGGAACAGTTTTACATTTCTGTGCAATTAGATACTGCTGCATTCCATAGAAGCTTATGATAAATAAGATGTCTTCATTTATAAAACACACACACACACACACACACACACACACACACGCACACACGCACACACGCACGCACACACACACACACACACATACATATATGTGTGTGTGTGTGTGTGTGTGTGTGTGTGTGTATATATATATATATATATATATATATATATATATATATACATACACATAGGTTCATAGGTTGGTACTAGGCTATCAGCCTTAGGGCCTATACAAGCCTAGCCATAACAATTCCCTTTTCTGCTTTTTAGGTTATCTTAGTATTTTTGATTGACTTCAATGTGCTATGTGAATTGCCAGCTTGAATAGATGTCCATGTCTTGTGAATTCTTTTCGTCTCTAGTGCTGAAGTGAATTTGAATTGTGTATTTTCATTTGTTGAGACAACTTGCTTACTTGATATATTTTAGTGGTTTAGTGAGTTTTATGTGTCTGTCCACTGGTCAATCTAGTAGTCAGTTGTGACTTGCAAGAGAGCAAGCAAGCAAGGGAGTGTTATGTTAGGATTTATTATTTTTATAGTTTAGTTGTGTCTTATTTATTCATTTTTATTTAATTTATTCTTATTTAGTTTACATA
Source organism: Protopterus annectens (assembly GCF_019279795.1). Classification (NCBI taxonomy): domain Eukaryota; kingdom Metazoa; phylum Chordata; order Ceratodontiformes; family Protopteridae; genus Protopterus; species Protopterus annectens. The sequence continues at coordinate 827,556,771 of NC_056745.1, read as the reverse complement.
TTAGAATTAGGTTGTTCTGCTTATAAAGCTATTTTAGATTAGCTGGTTGCAAATAGTGTATTATTTTATTTTGTATTATGTTCTTTTTTCATACCAAAAAGGGCAAATTTAATGTCTGTGTAACTGGTTTGGATCACTAATTGTTGTTGCTGTGTTTGTGTATATACTGTGTAAATGTTTTCTAGATTGAAGCACTGATAGTTGGTGACCTCAAAGGAAGAGAGGCTACAAAAAGCAACTGAATGGAAAAGGCTAACTGGAAAGAGGATGGGCTATATTATGGCTGCATCAGCTTTGGGCATACTCACAATTTTACATAAAGAACTAGTAATAAATTGCTGAATATAAATAAAACAAAATTCACATCAGCAGAACCAGCAGCAAAAAGTCCAATATTAAGTGTTTTATTGACATCCACTTTTCGTTCAAGAAAACTGAACTTCTTCAGACAAACATCAAAAAGGTTGAACGAAAAGTGGATGTCAATAAAACACTTAATATTGGACTTTTTGCTGCTGGTTCTGCTGACGTGGATTTTGTTTTATTTATCTTAGTTTGTTTCAACTTCTGCTGCTTCAAATTGCTGAATATGTTAATTACTTTTGCAGTAATAGTCTTACTTTTCAGAATATATGCTCGAGCTCCTTTATGAAAAAGTGTTCATTTTAAACATATGAGGTAATTATAGCCAGTTTATTGGTGGTACACTACTTCGATGTCTAATTATGACAATAAATAAATAAATAAATAATGGCCTCAGTTATGCATTTTAACTTGTTTCATCTAAACACACAGTAGCCCTGCCAAGTCAGATTAAGGAGTGCTCAGTTATGATCAAATAAAAGTAGCGGTTTGTCAACTTCATTTACTCATTGCCTCACTACTCACTAATTATACCACATTTGTGAAGAAAATGAAAACACTGCCATCTGTGTTAGCATGTCTGGCAGGAAATTTGTACATATTCTGGATTAACCTGTATGGTATGCTAGCATGTCTACTTGTGAAAATGTAAATAAGTTTTAAAATGTTGAGTATTTCCATGTTTATACAAAATGCTTAGATAATCTGTCAGTGTTTTGATGCATTTCTAATTGCTCAAACTTGAGAGGGACATTCTAAAGTACTGTGGAGAATCAGCTGAACAGTGAGTGATTTCATTAGAATGTTCCTGGTTGCTAAGTGATTATTTAAACAGCTGATAGACAGAAAAATAACATTTTCAAATACCTGACTGTTATTTTTAAAATAAGACAGTTAAGACTGCAGTTGATCAAGTACAGAGCAGTTTGTCAAGTGCAGCAGTTTGTGAAGAATAGCTGTCAGTTACAGTGCTGTGCAGTGATACCCATGAAAGAGAATTCATCAAAAACTGCAAGCCTACCTTTTGCCTTACTGTTATGTGTTAGATTAGATCAGGGACACTATTCTTTAGCTAGATTAGGAAAGCTTAGTTATTAAGATAGATTTTTCTAGAATAATGGACTCTTATCCTGCAGTTTAATTTTACATTTCTGGTGATTATGTTCTGATGTTTATAAAAAAGCTATTGATTTACATTCTTGTAATAATTGTATTCATTATTAAATGTTTTTCATTACGTTACATTGTGGATGGAAATCCATGTTTTTCTTTAGTGATTAGAGTGTACTTATACCTATTTTGTATTCCACAGGTCCCCTCAAAGACCTGGCTGTTCTAGTCAAAGCTATCATTTATTTTGATACTTAATTTTCATAATTGGACAGCCCTTTAGAAGGTCATGAAGATATTCTGATTGGTGGCAGCATTACCATATTTTTTTGAGGAGGGAACACAGCTGGAAATTTGTCTCAGGCTTTCCCAGAAGTGTTTGGATATGTGAGATTTAAATATACTTTGAATGTGAGTGTATCAGATGACTTAAACTGGGACACATTGCTCTAAAGTATATAATAAGAAAATACATTTGGGGTGGAGAGAGGTATATAGCCCAGTCCCAGGAAAATAGTGCATGTTTCTGTTGTGCTCTTAGGGGAAAATTGTGAAATATTACTTTCTAAGTGACAGTCTCACATTGGGGTCAATAGTGAGGATTGAAGCTCCTTAGTTACTGACTCAGGATAATAAGAGATGTCACTTAATTGTTGGCAGTCCATTGGGATGTAGCTGGATGTTACATTAACTGTTGGTAGTGGTGGGATATAGCCGGATGTCACATTTATTGGTGCCAGTGGTGTGGGATTTTTAATTGGATTTCAGCACCCTGTGGGTAGCTGTCATTAAGTTGTGCACTCCTGACAGCCACAAGGTAAACATTCACAATTTCAGTCCACTATAGTTTTATTTATGTTTTTAGTTGGATAGTCAGGGATAGCAAGCAAGAATGTCAGTAGAAGATTTTAGCAAGCTGACAAAACTCCAGTTGGCTAAGGAGTGGGAAGGACCAAGGAAGCAATGATTTCAGCCTTGATTGCAGTCACAGCTCAGACAAGCCATTCAGAGGATATCCAGTTTGGAGTTGGTGATGTGCAGCCTGCTGAGACAAGACAGTCCTCATTTTCTTCAGAGGACCTTAAAATCCATCTAGAGTTAAGGAGACTGGAATTGAAGGCTGAAGAAAGGGAGAGAATGTGACACCTAAAGGCTGAGGAAAGGGAGAAGCAGCACCAATATGAACTGGAGGTTGAGGAGCAATGGCATCAATATGAACTGAAGGCTGAGGAGCAATGGTGCCCGTATGAACTGGAGACCAAATGGCTGGTGAATGAAGAGAGACTGGGGTGTTTAGAAGCAGAAGACAATTAGAGACAGCACCAGCATGAAATGGAGCTTCAAACCCTTTGAGTGGGTCATGGAAGTAATGGGAAAGGGAATAACTGGACCCCAGAAGCTGCACAGGTCAGTAAGCTTTTTCCTCAGTACAGGGATGGGGATGATGTTGATAGTTTTATTTATATTTTTGAGAGGGTATGTAGACAATATGATATTGACTGTGAGCTCTGGGTTTGGCTCCTGACTCCCTTACTCCATGGTAGAGCTGTTCAGGCTGTAGCAAAGTTAAATGATGTAGATTGCTTGAATTATGATAAAATGAAATGTTGCTTGCTTGACTGTTACAAACGTATACTTGAGGCATATAAAAAAAAGTTTCATGAACATAGACACAAGGCAGATGAAAGTGTATGTGATTAAAATTGTGAACTTAAGTACTTACTTTCACAGATGGTGAGTGGCTGTCAGGTCACCACTTTTGAGAGACTGGCAGACATTTTGGTGAGGAAACAAGCCCTCAATACTTTGTCTGATGATATGAGAGTCTGGTTAGCAGGCCATGAATGCAACTATGCAGAGGAGTTGGGAAGAAAAGGGGTTCTCTACTTAGTAAGCAAAGCACCAGTGCATAGGAAAATGATACGCAGTGCTGTACATGGACATAAGGCAACCCATGGGAGCAGTCTAATCCACTCCAGCAGAGTACACCAGTAACAGGGGAAACTACTAATCCCAAGTGCACGGTTAGGGATTAGATGTTTCAAGTGTAACCAGAGGGGCCACATAGCAGTCAAATGTCCATCAAGGCAAGGTGAGAAACAAGAGATGAGGGAGCCAGTAAGTGGTGATGACAAACTGCCAGTGGTAAGCTGTTTAGAAACAACTGGGGTGGCAAATTATCACCAAAATTTATATCCAATCTTAGTAGATGGTAAACAGGTAACTGCTATGAGGGACACGACTTTTGATATAACCATTGTGAGGCCTGCAGTAGTTAAAAAAAGAGCAGTACTTGTTTGGGCAGTCAACTCCAGTCAGAGTGTTGGGAGGCACCCCATTCCAAATACCTTTGGCTAGGGTTCATCTTGACTTTGAAGGTGGAAGAGGAAGCAAGCAAGTAGGTGTGTTTGAGGATATTCCTGCAGGTGTCCTGATAGGGAATGACTTTGATGATGCAGTACCGTGTGTACATGCAGTGACATGCATTCAGGCGTGGAGAAAGGCATGTAGGTCCAGTAGTCTGGGAGAGGCCCAGAAAGATCTCATATCTGAAGCTGGGACTGGCATGGTGGCTGTTTCAGAGAAGGTGAAATCTGGTAGCAGTAAGTCTGAAAGTAAGCCACAGCTGCTGGGAGGTACTGATGTTCCCTTGGACATGGTAACTGCAAGGACAAAGGGAAGTGATGATACCCATATTGACAGTGAGGTACAGCTGCTGGAAGTGACTAGGCTTCCTGCAGAAGGGGAGCTGGGGAAGGTCATGAAGGTAGAGTTGAGACAGGCTCAACTTACAGATCCTACATTACAAAGCTTGAGGGAGATGGCTAAGGAAGCACCTGAGGCTTAAGGAAGAGGGCAGTCTGTATACAGCAACAAAGGTTTGTTGTATAAACAGTGAACTGCTAAGGGAGGGCTAGAAGGTGAGGTAGTACAGCAGTTGGAAGAGCCTAGATCTTACCATCTGCCACTTCTAGCAATAGTCTCTGATGTTCCTTAGGAAGGGGATATTGTGGCAGAGATAGAAGGTTTGCTGTATAAAGAGTGAACTCCTAAGGGAGGGCTGGAAGGTGAGGTACTGTGGGAGATGATAGAGCCTAGAGCCTACCATCTGCCACTTTAGTTATAGTCCCTAATATTATTTGGGAAGGGGATATTAAGGCAGAGAAGGAAGGTTTGTTGTATAGAAAGTGGACTCCTAAGGGAGGGCTGGAAGGTGAGGTAGTGTGGCAGTTGGTAGAGCCTACAGCCTACCATCTGACACTTCTAGCTAAAATCCCTAATGTTTCTTTTGCAGGTGATATTGATGTAGAAAAGGTGGCAAGTGCTTTGCTGGAAATTTTCAGCAGAGTAAGTTTTCCATGGGAAATGCTGACTGACCAAAGTGCCAGCTTCATGTCAGGTCTGCTGACTTGTTTGTGGAAGTGTTAAATAGAGTGGGAAGTAGTAAAATTAGGCCACAATCTGTCAAGGTGGAAGCTATCCAATCATGGCCAGTTCGTGTGACTACGAAACAAGTGACAGCAATTTTAGGGACACTGGGGTACTATAGGAAATGTGTGCCCAATTATAGTACCATAGCTGTGCCCCTTATGGATCTAACTAGAAAGAATAAACCAGACAAGATAGTGTGGACTACAGATTGTGAACAGGAATTCTAAAAACTAAAAGAGATTTTGGGAGGACCGCCTGTGTTAGCCAACCTAGATTACAATAAAGAATTTATTGTACAGGTAGATGCTTCAAATTATGGGGTGAGGGCTGTGCTTAGCCAAGTTTCCTCAGAAGGAGAAAAATGCTGCAGTGGGGTTAATAATGCCAATGCAAAAGGATTGCCCAGAAGGAGTGGATATATATATTCCCATACAAACCCATTTTTCAAGGGTCACTTGAAAATCGTGTTTGAGTTATAAGGGGCAGAAAATAAATGTGACGTCTAGCTATATCCCACCAGACTGCCAACAATTAAATGACATCCCTTACTATCCAGGGTCAGTAACTAAGGAGCTTCAGTCCTCACTACTGACTCCAATATGAGACTGCCACTTAAACAGTAGTAATATTTCACAATTTTCCCCTAAGAGCACACGAGGAACATGCTCTATTTTCCTGAGACTGGACTACATATCTCTGTTCACCCCAAATGTATTTTCTTATTATACACTTCAGAGCAATGTGTCCCAGTTTAAGACCTCTGATACTCTCAGACTCAAAGTAAATTTAAATCTCACACATCCAAACACTTCTGGGAAAGCCTGACACAGATTTACAGCTGCTGCTCTTCCCCAAAATAATATGGTAATATTGCCACCAATCAGAGTGTTTTCATGATCTTCTAAAGGGGTGTCCATTTATGAAAATTAAATATCAAAATAAATGATGGAAATGGAAAATTCATATTGTTAAACAAGCTACTCATTTGTTTGTGTGTATCTCTCTCTCTCTCTCTTCCTCTCTCTCTCTCTCTACATATATATATATCTATATATATATATATATATATATATATATATATATATATATATATATAAATAGGGCAAGGTTTGCAATATTCTAGACAAGATGTGTTTTTAGGGGTGACTCATGAGTTAAATTAATGCATTGCATCATCACTCTGTATGAAAGTGAATTTCTGGTACTCAAACCCATATTTGCAATATAAATTTTGTGACAACTTCACAATTAAACCAATATACTGTAATTACTACAATGCCAAGAAACTGTTTTGGAACAGATCAAGGTAGTTTGAGAATTTACTGGTACAGAATAAAACATATGAAACCGAAGTCCCATTTGCTTGAGTTGTCGGTAGGTCAGGTGGATGTAAAAGAACTCATGGCACCTACCTTGGATCAGCTTGCCCCTTTCACCACACTTTTGCATCACCTCTGTAGACAAACACTAAATCCCTATCTAAGGGACAATTTAAATTCTCATTTTAACATAATCTGGAATGTTCTGTGAATGCCGCCAAGCAAACCTCCTTAAAACTGTACCAGTGACCATAGCCCTGGAAGAAGTATCAACAGAGTCGTACACACACTGTAAACAATGAGTAGTAACCTGTGCAACAGAAGATACCAAGTTATTTACAGCAGATTTTTCTTCTCAAAAAGAAAGAGTAGATAAAATATTCCTCATACCTTTACAATGTCAGAATAAATGTATTATCATATGAGCCTGACAATTTAAAATTTTGAAGTTCAAAGTTGCAGAAGTATACACCCTTTTCCTATACCTATCAATAATTTTCCCATCCTTACTAGAAAGAGTAAGATTAGAATTAAGTAAGTGCTTAGCAGCAGAGGAGTCAACCAAAGCTATAACTGCTGGCTCAGGTTTGGGAATAGTGCACAAAAATTTAAAAGACTGAGGATTTGTATACATCCTATCTGCCTATTTAGGGACAGCTGGCTGACTATCAGGAAAAATTTAGGCAGTAAAGCACACATCGTCTACAGTGGACAAGACTGAAGGAACTGGTGTAGGTACTGGAAAATCCTTCTGTAGCAACTCATTGTATTTTTGAGGCAGTACAAAACCTCAGTGTTCTCCCACTGAGAATACTGGGACATTCTATCAATAGTCTCAGAGAAAGAGAACCTCCCATAGGGAGAATCAGAAAGTGATCTCTCCTCTGAGTCTTAATCTGAAATCTTAAGATAAAACCCTGAATCAATCCCTGTATCTTCTTTTTGACAGGAAAAACTGGGCCCAACCTTGTTACTAATGGCAACTGCCTCTTCCCAGGGATGGGCACAGCATTCTGACACAGCAGGAAAACCTTCCCTGTTCCTTTTCCCCGAACTGACAAAAAGTGGTTCTCCCTTGCCCACTAAAGGGACTCCAACAGCCACAGCAGACATGGCTAACCACTGGTCCATAGTGGCTGTGTAGGTGCTACACAAGAGGCATCCAGGATAAAAGATGAGTGGTTCAAGGTACAACAAATGGCCACAGCAGAGTCACCCACATGTGGATGAGGCAAATTCCTTGCCTGCTGTGGAGACAAAGGCTTGTGGCTAGAAGAAGGACTGACCATGGAAGTGACAATCTGTTCCATGGTTAAGCCAAAAATGGGTCCACTGTCCTGGGGAAAACAAGCAGCAATGCCAGTTAACTTACCAGCCCACAGAAGTTTCTTTCTTTACCAGAAAAACACAGCAAAAAGCACTTTCAAATGCTATGGCAGCCCCATAGCCTTAAAGTAAACATGATCCCGGCACAGAAAAGAGTTTATCATTTAGATAACACTACTTTTAAACTGACAGAAACAACCAATGCTTTGTTTAAAAGTAGGTTCCAGTTCTAGTGACAGATGGTTAAAACACAACACTCCTAACTTTAAAATAACTTTCCTGAAGAGGAAAGTAATAAAACATCAGCAAAAATAAAAAAAATGAAAGTTTTTCCCCAAAGGGAACACATCTGTCAGCTGAGGAAAGCACAAGCTGGATTTTGATCCTCAAAGATCTCAGAGGAGTGTACTCTTTGGTGGCAATAAAGCTTTGAAGGGCTTTGTACCCAAACTTGTCTTTTAGTCAACTCATCTAGAGTTGCTTGATGGATTGGGTGTGCGGAAGGTGCCCTGAAGCTTTGGAAGCTGGATGGCTGTTACATACTTGGCAGGATATAGCCCACGTAGTTAAGGTGGGTCTATATTATAACTTCAAATGATTAAAAGAACCAATGCTCTTTAACTGACCCCTTAAAATCAAAAGCACTAAATCCCAAACACACGGAACAGCAATTTTTTTCCCAGGAAAAAAAATCTCTGCTTCGCAAAAAACAAAAAAACCCATCCAAACACAAAATAAAGTGAGGGGCTTTGCCCCCCACCCCCTGATGTGGGGGGCTGTGTCTCCCACCCCCCCTACTTAAATATACCAACTCCAACATCGCACCACAGTGGAGTAAATGGCAAAGTCCCGAAAATGGCCCAGTGATTTTTTTTCCCCTGGAAAAAAAATCGCTGTTTCATGTGTTTGGATTTAGTGCTTTCGATTTTAAGGGGTCGATTAAAGAGCGTTCACTCTTTTAATCATTCAAAGTTATAATATAGATCCAGCTAAGGCTACTGCAGCAGTGATCAATATGAAGAACATTGACATTTCTTCCACACATTCTGGAAGAGCATTTCATAGGTCAGAGACCCTTTCTGTGAAGATATAATTTTATAGATTTAGGAAAATGTTAGTAGCAGCAGTCTGCTTCTTCCCTCTTCTTCCTCCTGTGTTTGTGTTGTTTAGGGAAATTCCTTCACAGTACTTAAAATTCAATTTTATAAATACATACCATATCACCTGTGCCCCCTCAGGTCTCTAGAGTGCAGAAGCCGGGTTCCTCAAGTCTCTGTTCATATAATTTTCCCTTTAAACTATCTTTCTGGTAGCTTTCTTCTGAACGCCCTCCACTAGAACTCTTAAGTGGTTTCCAAAATAGGTACTAAGCATGCAAAGTATAACCATCTGATGGTTTTGCACCTTCAAGAAGAATTCTTAGGGAAACATTCCTAAAATGTTGCTTGTCAATGCTGCTACCAGTTCACATGGCTTTTGATTATCCAGTTTAAGAGATGGATATTTTTACAAACTGCAAATTAACAATCTCTGGTGATGTGTACAAATAAACAAAGTGCACAAGCAATCACAGGGAGTCTGTGTTTTGTGTGTATTCACATAATCAAATGAAACAAATTTTAACACTCAGCACCTGACTCTAACAATAAACTCCTCCTTAATCCACAAAAGAAAAATAAAATCAATGATTTTTGGCACTCACCAAAAACTAGCAAAAACCAAAGGCCCTCAAAATAAATGATCAAACAACCCACTCCCCCAGTCATAACCACTGCTAATTTCATATACTTAATTATATGGCTGTACCAAATATTACATTTTCAAAATCACATTGAACAAAAAAGCATGTCAATAATCAACTACCTCATGTTCTGGGTGCAAGAAAAAAAAAATTCTTCTCATGCCCTGCAAGAGCCACTGTAGGCAAACCAATGTCATTTGCTGAAATAGAATACGGTCTATCACTAACAGACAATGCCTCTGAGAAAGCTCTACAACCTGCAAACATTCTCTAACAAAGCATGTTGATTTAATGTAAACTCCAAACCAAAAACACACTTCAGCTTCATTGAAAAATCTGAATGGATGCATATGAAACAAGGACATGACATCTTATTAAGCTCCCTCATTTTTCAAACACTATACCTAGACACTCCTCACTAATTTTCCTGAAACTCACTCCTATAACATTCTTTTGCACCCATTGAAATCAATCCTTGTCAGGGCCAGTGCTGCAAATCTGAGAATTAAGTTTGACTGTGACTCTCTCCTCTAGCCCAAAACTATGGCATGAACTCCTCATCAATGTAAAGGACATTTCCACATATTCCAATGTCAAACCAGAACTCGAAGCAGACCGAATGAATCACAGCATGTGAAAATGTCCCAGATTACATAACAAAACCTAAAGGGAAAATGTTACACAATCGTGCATCCTTAGTCCAGTGCATTATCTCTTCCAGTAAGAATTAAAGCTCCATAATTAAACATATACCACACAACTGCTCCTCTTATGCCCTGTCTCTATCTTTATTTTTATCTCTATCTCTGTCTATATCTATATTTTTAACTATGTGTAGTTGCATTCATTTTTACTCTTTCTCTACTCAAAATAATATATTTTACTGACTTTAAAGTTTGTCTACAAAACTTTGTACATATCATTTTTTTTTTGTCATTTGTTGTATTTCTACTGCCTGGCTTCTTATTACCTGATTTCTTTACCTCCTCTTCCTCTCTTATCCCTATTCTTCATTTTACCCCCCTTTTATTTTGATCTCACTCTGTCTCCCATTTCTGTTCATCTCCCCTCTCATATCTTCTATCTCTGTACCTGCCTGCTGTTAAGACATTATCTAATTAAATTATTTAAGTATTATTATTATCATTTCTTCTAAATAAATCACCTATAATTAATGTATTCTACATTACACAGTATATGTATCTTGTTAACCACTTTCCACACAAGAGTATTCTAGATATTTTTTTTCTTTTTCTGTCTTTACTATCCTTAACATAAAAAATATACATCCATATGTTTAATTTACTAGCCTCTACCTTCATATGTTTTCTTTATTCTATAAATTAGTAAAGATCTGTAATTGTTTGAGCTTTTCTCCCTGGGCCTCCACTGAGAATGGATTCCTGACACAGCTGGACTTTTCTGGTCACCAAATGTCAATAAATAAATAAATATAAATAAATAAATAAATGATGTGATGCTACATGTTTATGAGGTAGAATCACAACTGATGGAACAGTCACACTGTATCTGTTTTAACCACAAAAAGTGTTAACCACACAACTTGTGAATTGATGTATCTGTTTTAAACAGAAAAGGCATTAACCATGTTACATTATCCAGTAACTACTGAACTACAGTTGAATTTTCTGATGGGTAAGAAGATGTTATAGCTGTTGCATGGTGTACAGCAATGAGGTTACTAGAAAAGCATCACAACTGGATTCTGTTAAAACAACTCTCTGACCAACAAGTGCCACCTGTTCAGGTAGTTGGTGCTGACTAGCTGTGTTATACACATAATGCTACATAGACAGAAGCTAACCCTGTCTTCTTGCAAACAAAGGTTTGCTTATCACTAGGTATTCTCACATCTCAGCCAGAAGTGACAAACAGGTGGACTATCCCAGACCAAAGCTTCCTAAATCCTGGACAAGCTCCTAGCTATCCTGTGTTTTGGGATTACAAACCATGTAAAGATGGCTCCCAGCATCTCCTTGGGATTCTTTGATATTGAATTGATTTATTTTAAACTATTTAACTATGGCTACTATCCAAATTTGGTGAAGAAGTTTCAGACAAGGAATTTCTCATATTCACTGAGATCCATCTTCCTTGGAGTGGTGACTTTGCAAAGGCCCACTTCAACCTCTAACTCAAAGAAAGAGCTTTCTCAAAATGCTCCAATGCCATGTAAGAATTTACACCAGGAAGTAACGATTATTAATTAACATGTCACCTTTAGGGAAATCTCATTGAACACCTAAAGGGAGCTTGTAAGCCCAAATGTTTTCAAGATGATGGCTAGCTTACTTCAGTGGTTACAACAATGTATTATTGTCTTCATAGCATACCTATCTGCCATTATCAGTCTAGCTACACACAGAGTGCTTCCTGTAGTGAACTATACTTTATAGCTGTGATCTACTTCAGCTGATGACCTTCCAATTGAATACCTTAAAATAGAAGCTGATAGCATTGCCCACCCTGTCTTATTCCTTATAAATAGGTTGATCTAGGAATCCCATGTTCCCTCTCTCTGGAAAAAGTCACACATTATCCTGCTGCACAAAGAAGGAAATTCAGTGGACATTACTAACTTTAGACCTTTAGCAATCTTATCCCCCCTCTCCAAAATACTTGAAAAATATATTCAAAAACAATAGCTAAAGTATCTCCTACAGGAAGAACTCCTGTCCCCCACACAACAGGACTTCTGTCCTTCCCATATTACTAACACTGCCCTTCTAACCTATATAGATACTGTCAATAAATCTACAGATAACAGCAAACTAGTCTCTTCCTTATTCTTAGACTTCTCTAAAGCCTTCAATGCAGTTTCTCACGGCAAACTTCTACTTCTACTTCATATGTCCTCATTAGGTCTCTGTCAGCCCACCCTTCTATGGTTCAAAAGCTAACTGTCCAATAGGTATAAGTCAGTAAAATGGTACTTCTCCCTCTCTCCATACCTTCCAGTCACCACTGGTGTACCACAAGGCTCTATTCGTGGTCCCTCCTCTTTAGCATTCTCACCAACGCCTTCCAGACATCCACACAACCGACCTCCCTACTATAGTACGCAGATGACTCCACACTAATTTGCATATCTGACAACATGGTACACCTCCCAAAAAATTAGTGAGGAAGCTCAAACAGCAACTGAAACATGGCTTTGTAACTCACAAATGATGCTTAACCCGTAAAATACAAACTACTGCTTTTTCCCCAAATCCTTTTCCCATGAAAAAACAAAATTTAATGACCTCTGTTTTGATAATACAACCATTGAAGTCACTTCTCATAGCAAATTGGTAGGGATGATAGAGGATGATAATCTTAAATTTGATTTGCATGTACAAAATTACATTAGAAAAACTCATCAAAACTAGAGGTGCTTTACAGAGCCAAAAATGTTCTCACTGATGCAACTAAAGCTATACCTGACACTACTTATCTCCTTCCCACACTTCTTTATGTTGTTCCCATCCTTATTAACCTCCAGGCTTCAGAAAAATCAAAACTTGAACAATGCTATAACAAATTTGCTAAATTTACAGCAAACACTTTTTTTTAGACCCATCACTGTATATCATTAAAAAGCCTAAACTGGTTGGAACTACCCCATCAACTAACGTAAACACAGCTTCTTACCACCTATAAAATTATCCAGAATCTATATACTTGTCCAGTACTAAATAGTATTCTACATAACTATGCTCCTAGTCAGTCATTATGATCCAGTGACCAAAAACTTCTGTCTGTCCACAAATCTATCAGACTTGCTGGGCATTGTCTGTACTCTCACAGTGTTGCTAAGGCCTGGAACACCTTATCTCTATCCATCAGGTCAATACACTCCCTCTCATCCTTCAAAACCATTTTGAAAGACTTTCTAGCCCAAAGCTGGCTCTGTTCTTGCTCAGCACCAGCATAAATTATATCCTTAAGTGGGACAAATACCTATTCATAACTTACATCTACTTACTCTCCCTTCTTCACTCACTTCCTTACTGCTATCAATTTCTATCCCCGGTTCTCTCTCTAAATATACCATAAGCCTGCTTTTCTCTCACTTACTATTGCAATTCTTGTTTGTATTATACTAACTTACCTTTAATGTCTATATAAATGGCTAAAATGTCTCTAATTATTAAATAATTGTCATTAAACTTGTATCTACTCTTAATCAATGTTTTCATATTATGTCTAATTTGGTACAATTATTTAAATTGTATTTGTGTTTTGTATTATTTTAAAGACTGTAAAATTATTCTTAAAATGTTTTGTAGTACTTTGGGTCTTTTCTTTCTGTGCCTCCACTGAAAATGGACTCCTAACCACTCAGAATTTCCTAAATATCAATAAATAAATAAATGAATTATAATAATTTCTATTCACATTATCCTTTTATTTCCAGGTATGCCATTCTTGATATTTTTTATTATATTTGCAATGTGTCTGTACTGCTGCTGTTTTTCTTGGCATAGGTCATGGCTAAAAAGGTACTATGAACCAGGCTTTATCTATATCTATATCTATATCTATATCTATATCTATATCTATATCTATATCTATATCTATATCTATATCTATATCTATGTCTATATCTATAGCTATAGCTATATCTAAATCTATCTATACTGGTGAACTGAAGCTCTGCAATAGATAAAAGCAGTTGTTTCTCTAATGATAACATTGTACAAAGTTGATGTGTGGTGTCAGTTGTTGTCTGGAAGGATTATATATTGTTACCTAGACCTATGCACTGGTTTCTTATGTACAGATATGAGACAAGTTGGCAAAATGGTTAAGGTCTTTGCCTTCCATGTACAAGGTTTGATCCTGACCTTTTCCCAATGCCTGTTTCAAGTTTGCATGTTCTCCCTGTGCCTCTGTGGGGTTCCTCCTACCTCCGGCAAACATGCTGAGTGTTTCCATCCCAAACTCGCCAATGAATGGAGCTGTGGACAGCACAGTCTCTACACTGTGCCCTGTCGGGGAAAGAGTTGTATAGACCAACTGCTTAGCCTAGATGATTGGAGAATAATCACACATCCTCAAGATAGGAGAACATGGATCACAGACTGTGCATTATGGCAGGGCTAGCCACTCTACGGCATAAAATATGGCTCTAGATGATGTGGTTGTGTTGGCTAATGTTGCCAAATGAGCACTGATATTTGCTGGTGATAAGTGGGTTGAAGATCTGACCTATGATGCATGCTAACAGTGGGAGGGGTGTATGTGTCCCTATTGGCCAGTGCTCCCACTATAAAACCCAGCAGTTCTGGGCCAATAAGCTACTGCTGGCCAGCCCAGAATGGGTTACCAGCTCTGTTGACCAAATGCTGGACATTAAACAATTAACCTGCCAGACATGAACTAATGTAGGTTCATTGATAGGACGGAGCTTGGAGGTGGATAACATAGTACAAGACACAACAAGAAAGGGCACAAGACATAACAAGGAAGGGCAGAAGACACAACAAGGAAGGGCACAAGACACAACAAGGAGGGGCACAAGACGTAACAAGGAAGGGCAGAAGACACAACAAGGAAGGGCACAAGACACAACAAGGAGGGGCACAAGACGTAACAAGGAAGGGCAGAAGACACAACAAGGAAGGGCACAAGACACAACAAGGAGGGGCACAAGACATAACAAGGAAGGGCAGAAGACACAACAAGGAAGGGCACAAGACACAACAAGGAAGGGCAGCACAACAAAGTAACCTGGCTTATGATCCAGAGTTCATTACTCAAGAGGACAGGCTAGAAATGCAGTGGAAAATGTGGTGAAATAAAGGCATCAGAAGGCAGTGAGGGATGTCATCAGACAGACTCATGGCAATCAGACTCCAGCCTAATGATAGGGCAGTATTCATAATCTCAGCCTATGATCCACAGCAGGTTTGTGATTGTGAAGAAAAGAGTGCATTCAGACAGCAGTTGTAGGACCTACTAGATAAAGCAGGACAACATTAATTGGTGTTGATAATGGGTGACTTGAATGCACATATCGGGACAGACAGAATGACTTGATAGTGACCAACACATGGTTCAGAAAGTCACTAGATTACATACAAGAGTAGCCAACATGCAACTCAGGTAGACTTCCTCCTAGTAAGGAAATGGCACTGGCATAAATCAGTGATTTCCAATTCATCCCCAGTGAAACAATCGACCCACAGCATAAATCACTGATTGCCAAAATCAGCTGCAAGCAGTGGTCAAAGAAAGCTCTAATATCAACAGAGACAAAGCTGAAGACCTGGAAGTTGACAAGAGAGAAAGTACAACAGTTCAAGGAATTACTCAGGGTTCTAGCACCAATAAAAAGAGGAAATAGGTAGAGCTGAAGAAGAATGGTAGCTAATCAAAACAGCATGTGTGAGGACTACAGAACAGATATGTGATCAAGCCAGGTATAGAAATAAGGTACATAAGGGAAGCTGGTAGCTGGTGGTAGAATGTAGAAGTCCAGAAAATCATCAAAAGAAAGGAGGAGTGCAGGGGAAAAAGTAGGAGATAGTAAAGATGGACCAGGCTATGAAGGAATAGTTGGCAAACAAAGAGATTAAAAAAGGAGTTGCAATAGCAAATGAAAGGGCATCAGAGGCACTTTACAACCTTCTGGAAAGTGGCTCAGTAGGTGGCACAAAGAAACTATATCAGGTTGCAAGGCAAAGACAGAAATATAAAGAAGATAGTCAGACACTCTTAACTTAATAAGGGATGTCAGCAACAACCTGCTCACCAGTCCACAAGTCATCAAAGGCAGCTAGAAGGAGAACTTCCAGCAGCTTCTAAATGAGGAAAACCCTACAGAAGCTGTACTACTCAAAGCACAGCCTTTGATGAGAAAAGAAGAGGAGCCCACCATAGAAAAAGTAAGAACAACACTAAGGAAAAATGAAGTCAGGGAAAACAACAGGCTCAGATGAAGTCACAGCAGATATGATAAAGATACTGGATGAGTCAGGGGAGAAATGGCACCTGAGGGGACTCATAGCAGTGCGTAGAGAAAGACATATTCCTGATGACACTTTTGCCAGTGTCCAAGAACAAAGGGGACATCTACAACTGTGGGCAGTGCAGATATATCTAACTCCTGTCGCACTGCATGAAAGTTCTGGTGAGAGTGAT
>NC_056745.1:827532831-827535331 GCF_019279795.1 Protopterus annectens | reverse complement strand
AGAATTCAAAAACAAGGGATTCTGAAGGTTGCAGTGGGAATGCTTGTCATCATTATGAAGTAATTCTGCATCCAGAAATTTTGTTTTATGCTAACTAGATAATATTAACATGGGAGGGGTAAAAACACAAAAAAGTTCCAGTATTTTTTTTACCTTTTATGAGCTGTTGATATGTGCTCAGAATTTTCATCACATATGTGCAATGTCTGCTGGTATGCTGTTCTATGTTTGTATTATTCCATCCTGTAATGTCTGTCTGAATCAATTACTAGCTTAATTCTGAAATTAAAATATGCACATCTGAGCTGTTATGAACTGGAGACAACAGCAGCATGTATTTATCATGTGACACATGAGCATTTCCAGGACTAAGCTTACCTACAAAGGATATAATTTCTTATATCTGATTTTTGTTTTCTTGATTGAGATTTGATGAGCAGTACTAACATTTTATTGAACATTCCTAACTACAAATGCTTGTTGGAATGTTGTTTTACTAAAATCCTTTATAGCTTGTATTTCATTAAAACTGATTGATTATGTATCTGTATAGATTTTAGTTTGGGCTTAATTTCAAAGAGCTAGTGCATCAGTTATGGAGAAATTATGGAGAAGATGTCTATTACATTTAGTCTCACTGTCTTTTGAAGCTTATGTTTTATATTACTTAAGTGAATGAATTGTATGTTTTCTCTAAACCATTTGCAGGCATGATTTCTATACATGGCATCATGGATTTTAGATTGCACACTTTGCTTTAGATTATTCCTGGCATGATGGATTTTAGAATGCACACTTTGCTTTAGATTACTCCTGGCATGGATTTTAGAATGCACACTTTGCTTTAGATTATTCCTGGCATCATGGATTTTAGAATGCACACTTTGCTTTAGATTACTCCTGGCATCATGGATTTTAGAACACACACTTTGCTTTAGATTACTCCTGGCATGATGGATTTTAGAACGCACACTTTGCTTTAGATTATTCCTGGCATGATGGATTTTAGAATGCACATTTTACTTTAGATTACTCCTGGCATCATGGATTTTAGAACGCACACTTTAGATTACTCCTGGCATGATGGATTTTTAGAACGCACACTTTACTTTAGATTACTCCTGGCATCATGGATTTTAGAACGCACACTTTGCTTTAGATTACTCCCGGCATCATGGATTTTAGAATGCACACTTTGCTTTAGATTACTCCTGGCATCATGGATTTTAGCACGCACACTTTGCTTTAGATTACTCCTGGCATCATGGATTTTAGAACGCACACTTTGCTTTAGATTACTCCCGGCATCATGGATTTTAGAACACACACTTTGCTTTAGATTACTCCTGCTTTACCAAACATGAGAAGTCAGCCTCAGCCCTGCAGATTTCTTTAGAAATTATGTTGTTTTCCTTGCTTGAGGCTGTGAGACCTTTAGCAGCCATCAGTACTGGTAAATCTATTCTGACTCAACCATTCCTAAGTATGCATTACTACGCTGTGTTCTCAGCCCTGGCCCAAATTCAGAAATCCACATCCTTATAAAACACAGTTGGTTAATCTCCAATATGTAGTATGCAGTTGTGATATGGAAAATGCTACAGAGATAGTAGGACAAAAATGTAAACATGGTTGTCATGACAGAATACATTTTTTCCTACATTTTAGCTGCTGAAGCTTTGATTTTCTGCTGCTTATGTCTTAATATTTGAAACTTGTCCAATAATGAGCAGGAGGTGTCTCTTACATTTTCAAAAAAAAAAAAAAAGGATGAATAGTACTTCTAAGCAATAATCCACAACTGTGCGTGGGTATATCAGGATTTACCCACTGTTGGTGCGATTTGATCACAAAGGCAAAGCTATTATACAATTACATTACTTAAGAAAGAAATTGTTCACTTTTCTAACAGCAGTTCAGTCTTCCTTCTTGTTCTCTTCCCCAGATTAATGTACTGTACGTGCATATGAGACTTGCATTTCCACATTCCCACACTTGCACACACTTGCAGCACAGGAGAAGCAACAGAGAAAGCAGGATATCCATTGCTGCTTAATTTTTACATCTATTAAACTTACCAAAGGAAGTTGTTGATAGTCAATCAACCTTTGGACATAAAAAAAGTCAAAACCTTAAACCAGTTTTTTGTTATAAGAAGCTAGATTTTTATGTTAATAATAGATACAGTCAAAGGAGAGAAACTTATGGTTGTAATAAATGTACATTTTGTAAACATCTAACTTGTGCAAACAAATTTAGTCAGCCAATCACTACTAAGTCTTTTTGGTGCAATGGTTATGTAGAGTGCGATTCTATTAATCTAATTTATGTTGATACAGGTCAAAGCTGTACAGTGTTTTATATTGGAAAAACAAACAGAAAACTTAAAGAATGTATCTGTGAACATCTATCTAACTTAAAACGCCAGCTAAATGCTAATGCTTTATGCAAACATATAACAGAGACAAGCTTACACCGCATATTTGAACTTATGGCAGTT
>NC_056745.1:827502831-827527831 GCF_019279795.1 Protopterus annectens | reverse complement strand
CATACACACACACACACACACACACACACACACACACACACACACACACACACACACACACACACACACACGCACACACACACACGCACACACACACACACACACACACACACACACACACACACACACACACACACACACACACACACACACACACACACACACACACACACACACACACACATATATATTCCAACTTCAAGATAGAACTACAGTGCGGAAAAGGGTAAGTCACCCACACACAAAACACACACACACACACACAAACACACACACACACACACACACACACACACACACACACACACACACACACACACACACACACACACACACACACACACACACACACACACACACACACACATATATATTCCAACTTCAAGATAGAACTACAGTGCAGAAAAGGGTAAATCCCCAGATCCCCACTGTCCTGGTCTTTGGTCTTCCAGAGTCAACATTGTAACCATCTCCCAAATGTTTTTCTGTATTCTGACTCCCGCACAACTAAACTGCACACAAGACACATTCAATGAATTGATTGTAAACCTATATATATATGTGTGTGTGTGTGTGTGTGTGTGTGTGTGTGTGTGTGTGTGTGTGTAGAGAGAGAGAGAGTGAGTGAGCAAGAGCCATAATTTAATTTTATTGTGCTTTGGTCAACATTTATATGTTCTAGTAGGGGGAGCATGGTTGCCGGGGGGTGCTTACCTCCTCTACAAAAAGCAAAGTTGTTTGTTTTTATTTTAGTTTTAAGTTTGCATTTGCTAAGATTATTGCTTATGTATCTGTAGTATCATGTGAAAGTTTGCAGTATTAATGTTTTGTAGTCAATGTTTTGAACAGATGTAGGGTGTTACAGGAATTATGGCATAGTGAAGTCAGCTACTGCTGTGGGCACTTTCAAATCTTTACAAAGTCTGGAACAACTAAAGAAAAGAATTATCTTCATATTCATTCCATCGTTTTCAATCCCAAGTTAGAAAGAATGAACTAAATGAATATGTTTCAGTTTCTTACAAAACAAGAGAAAAGGTATAAGCCAAGTTAACTGCTGGGCTCATTGCAATTCTGTACTATAAACTGTAAAACAGAAATTAAAAATGTGTTTCCATGCTCTATGCATTAGGAATTTTGATGTAAATTATGTTGGCCAGCATCAAGTGTTATGTTGCATCAAATAAGTATTGATTGGCTTGAACTATCTTTTTGAAGTGCAGGCCTGTTTCTTCTTAAAGTGCTAGAGGTGTGCCCTGGACCATGAAAAGAAACTGATCAATTAATTCAAAGTTTGCAATGCAGATCTGTGTTAAGTCTACAGAACAAAGGCAATAAAAAAGCAAGGCTCAAAGGAAAGTTGTTTTGGTAAATCACTTTTCTGTTTCACTATATCATCTTGGAAGCAACTTGGAAGCTCTAAAAGATTAATGTGACCTGGAAAGCTATATCTAAAAGAAGAAAAAAAGAAACTCCTAACTAAATTCATTTATTTAAAACATAAATAAGTATTTTTATTTTTCCCTTTGCAGTCTTACTAGGTGTAACTTGGTCTTGTCTTGGTAAAGGAACTTTGAGTAGCACACTGGGGCTATGTTACAGTTTTTAGCTGTTCCTCTCACGGCTTTTTGTTGCCTGGTTTATTTCCTCTGCTCTGCAGTACAAAGCTAAGGGATTTTACAAGTGATTTTGTAACCTTTGCAGGTAGTTGGTTATTTGCCCTTGTCATCCTCAATAAAATGAAGGGCTTGTGCAGACTAAATTAGAATATATCAAGCCATGGCTTATTATTTCACGCTCACATTGCTGCATTAAATTATTTATCATATTACTTTGCAATTTTTGGTTTGCATTACACAATTAGTTTCTAGCTGAGGTGGGCTGAGTAACCCTCCCTCAGATGCTATATTGCTAACCTTAGAAATCTGGATAAACAAATCCATTTAGAACTGTTTTAGTCTATACAACACTGGTGTTCTGTTTTACAGTTAGCTACATTACTATTCATGGTTCTTGAATGGTTATGCTAAATTTTAACCAGTACATTACTACCAGAAAACAACTTTTGATAGTGAAAATGCTTAATGCATAGTAATAATCCAATGTCATTTTATAATGGGAATTGCCTGAATTTTAATGTTTTGGAGGAGAAGGAGGTTTAAGGGAAGGCAGGTATTAAATGAATGAGCTATGTCATGTTTGATTGACAACTGTACAGATTATAAGTGCTGTACAGTGTTTGTAAATGAAAATGTGCCAATATGGCTTGTTTTCATTTATATAAACGTATGATTGCCTATGTCATAAGTGATAATTCAATAAAGATGTTTCTTGTTTAAAAATATATATAAATGTATTAATCACTGAAGGCAAGATGACATTTAATGAGAATAAGGTAACACCAGCATATAATTTTTATTTTATTTTGATTTATTTATACATTTGTTAGCTAGCTGCATGGGCTTGTGCAAGGAATGTTTTAGCCATGAATTGGATACAGTTGCACATTACTTTAGAACAGAGTGAGTGTTTCAGTTAAGATTTGTCACAGAAATACAAAACATGCTTGGTTACAGTACATGGGCGTAGGTACAATGTTTCAAATGAGGCACACAGGAGCATACTTTGTTATATATAAATGTGGTTTCAGCGTATACTTCTTATTAGTTTTGTAGTATTGAAGAGTGTTCAACAGTGTGCATTTTGCTTTGATAATGAAAATGTCAACAGCAAAGTAATAACATAGTAAGCAGAAGTCAGAATTTTATTAACAATCACAAGGCAATTATCTGAGAAGGCACCAAAAACATTGTCTTTGAGCTTTTTCATTAACCTTTTCTATATTTTCAAAACATCTGGCAAAACGATTTTGGATACAGTTTAGTTTTAAGTGTGCTATGATCTATGCAGATATATCCAGGATAAAATTATTTCCCTAGTCTCTTCCATTTTTAC
This sequence comes from Protopterus annectens, assembly GCF_019279795.1. NCBI lineage: Eukaryota > Metazoa > Chordata > Ceratodontiformes > Protopteridae > Protopterus > Protopterus annectens. Next base: position 827,524,876 of record NC_056745.1, on the reverse strand, counting down.
ACATTTATTTGTCTTCATACCAGATTTGAAGTAGTCATGTAGCAAGTGTACCGAAAAGACATTTTAACCTAGATCTAAAAAGAAATTGCATTTGTGTACTTCCTTTAAGCTTTTTACAAGTTTCTTCCTCAAAAGTCAGTATGCTGCTATGTTTAATTAGATTACCTATGAAATTGAACCATTTAACTGGAGCAATCCTGGTGTCACATTTGTCTCTTCGTGGTAGGTTGTACCTTGATCGTTGTAATGACAGTCTCTTCATCAAGGGGCCTGAGAGTACTGCAGGAGTTCTTTAAGGCAGGTTTGTTGGCTAAGGTGGAGTAGTAGTATTCCTACATAAGCCTGTATGTGAAGGCAGAAAGTAAGACAGTAGATTGAGCTGGCACAAGAATCCAGTTTACCTTTTGTAGCGATTTGCAGACGTGTTCATGAATTGGCAGAGACAAATGAGCGTGCATGTAAGAATTATGGCAATTTGAATACACTGGGTGATGCATATAGATAGAGAGTAGGAAGATTGTGGAGATGACTTACTCATGTTTGGTAACAAAACATTTTTTGCAAGGGTCTTTCTTGCTTGAGAATGTTAGGTTATTCCCAATGGAGCAGGATTCACTTAGCTGAGCATTTACCTTATCTGTAAGAATGCAATCTAGGTTGAATTTTATGTTGCGAATTTAGCTAACAGGCAGAATTACCAGCTGCAATGATAGTGTTTGTCGTGTTTTCAAAGTTTTTAGTGAATACCAAGTCAGTATAGTCCTTCCTATCAGAGAACAAAATTCAGGTATTCAGGCTGCTGTATCAACCCATAAAGCTTACAAAAACATCATTCTGTATTCTACAGTGGGTGTTTAACAGACTACATTTCCTCTGAGTTTGGATTCATAAGAAGTGTGGGCTAAATGCTTATGCTTGAGGAGTTAACTTGCAGACACAAATTGCTTAATGCCACCTTTAAAGAGCATAGTTTACAATTAGGAAGCAGTTATTAAGTGATTATGGCCACTTACATAGTCTGTAAACTGTCAGATTGTTCTTTTTTAATGTAACAATGATTTATTAGGAGTCTGCTTTAATAAATGCACTTTTTATAAACTTTCTGTGCTATCATTAAAGACCGAGCCTATCCTTGTCAGCTTCTGACATATGGTAGGAGAAAGTCCTGCACAAGACATTAATGGTTCTGAAATTCTATTGCAATAGCGGTTAGCATATAGTTCTGTGACTAAATCCAGAACTATGGGACCCTTGTTTAGAAGCCCTGTTGGGCAAACATGATCTGGGTTATATTGTATAAGTAAGAAATGAAATGGCTAGTAGACAGCGACCAAATCTCTGATGACCATTCCCCAAAATTCTCATGACTGAAGACCAAAGTGGCATAACACTGAAATACATGCAGTGATCTAAATTATACAGGCTAAAGACATTTTATTGTAGGTCTGATCCCATTGTATTCACCTTGTTGAAGGCTGAGCCCTACTGGAATTTATATTCCAGGTCCCTGAATAATACAATCTCTGGGAAAAGAGCACTTCATTTTGTTTTCCTTTTCTTTTAGGTTGCGTAACCTTAGAGTTATACAACAGATATAGCAGGAGGCTGCAGATTATTTTCCTCTTGCAAAAAATCTGCTACTGTTACAGAATATGTCACTACATCCAGCTTTTCTTTATGCTGATTTCCTCTTAGTTTGTGGGATTTCTGACTTGGAAAGATGCTTAACAACCATAGCTAAGGAAATAGAAGTAAGATTAGAGAGAGCAAGCACCACACTACATGGGCTACAGCCATTCAATGAACAGCACCTGGTCTAATAAGCCCACCACCTATAGGCCATCCCATGGGAATGAAACTGATGACTGCAATTTGGAGTTATCACTTGTAGCTTAACATGGTAGAACTCACCAAATATAGTGTTTAAAGGAATTTAAATATTATAAACATTGCTGTATTTTGCATACTGAGAATTACTATTATAAATATGTGTTTGTTAAGCCTTTCTTTAACAATATACAGTTACTTTAATGCTATGTATAAAGGAAACACTGCTCAGTTTCATATACTTTTGTAATGAATAATGTGAATGGTATAGAGTTCTGCTTTCTTCTTTACTTTAAGATTATTTTAGTTTTGTAGTCATGACTGTGACTAGATGACTTAGATTTGGTAATATCCTGATCTTTGAGAAGAGGAGATGGCCGCATGGAATAGGTCTTGAGTGGCATTTTCCCTGCAGACCTATCCTGGATAAAAGGGTGCTTTTTAGCTAGAAGACTAACAGTTCTTGGTGAAAACTAAACAATTTATTCCAGCAGCATGTGCATGCCGAAATGAATATTGGCTGGGGCGGTGGAAAAGCAATAATAAAATACCATCGATAACTGTTAGGACAGAGTTAAACTAGGATGCCCTGATCTCTGACCAGTCTTTGGTTACTTTCACACAGACTTTCCTGGAGGTAGGATGCTGGTCCATAAGGGGGATCAGTCAATTACTGGGGATGTTGGAATGGAAAATGAGGATGGGATATGGTATTTGGCTGATCCGCTGATGGCATTAAAAATACTTTAGTTTTAACATTATGTTGCTCGCAGTTTTACTTTTTGTCAGAGAAGCCAGTATGTTTCTTCTTTAGATGCATTGCTTGAAGTAGAATGTTTTGGAATGTTGACAACTGCCACTAATGAGGCAACAGTTAGATGTTGCTGAGTGTCTCACCAGTCAGCAACTGTGAGGCAAATGTTCATTTGGCAACTTATTGTTGAGTTGGTGAGTAACTCTCAATCATGTCAAAGTGAAATAATTAATCTATTTAAACTAACAAGGATAGAGTCATTTGACCGTAGCTCCTGATGCTTCTAAAGAATTTGAAGCATTATTGACAATTTGTACACGTTATTATAAATTTAGAATCGTGTGTGTTTGTTTGTACAACTCTTACTCTTACTCTTTCTAGCTTTCTGTGTGTGTGTGTGTGTGTGTGTGTGTGTGTGTGTGTGTGTGTGTGTGTGTGTGTGTGTGTGTGTATATATATATATATATATATATATATATATATATATATATATATATATATATTTATTTATTTATTTATACACAGCTATATATCTGCCCCCCCCCCCAACATACAAAGTGGCTGGTGAGCCATGTCTGATGTTACTGTACTAGAGGATCTTTTGACTTGGCTAAGTAGTGGATGTCACCTGCCTAACAGCTTCTGCCTGCAGTATACCTCAACCCTGGAGATGGAAGTTAGTGGGTGTAGTGAACATATTGCCTCTCCTCTAGGATGTGTGTAACAGTATCAGCTGCTTACTTCCCTCATTCATGGATTATCTAATTTGCAGTCATAGCTTTGTCCCACTATGTCACTAAGATGGGCTACTGTGCAACTGTTGAATGAAACCATTATTCAGATTTCAGTGACTTTGCATCATGCATGATAACATCTACTTGTTGTAGTTTTTCAATGTTAATTTGCAATTCTCATTTTAATCCTCAGGCTTGAATGATTATTTTTTTTTTATTTACTTGAACACTTGTGACCATCCAGATCAGTGAATTAAATCAGTTGCCAACTCCAGTTCATTGTACTGAGTTCCTTGTGTGAGCAGTGTGAGTTCACCCATTAATGAGTTAAACATCTCTGACATAACAGATTACATAAAGCATTGCATATATGCATACAGTGCACATCAGAGTATCTGCCTGACCATAGTGCCGTGACAAGCATTGTTGAGCCTGCATAACAACATCCAGTGTTTATTACCTGCTCACTGGCATTGCATCATGCTTATCTGCTACACAAGAGGCTGCATCATGAAATTATATGTGTCTTGCTACATGTGCTATTACAGCTCACTGTCCTGTCTACTATAATACAGTATGCATATGAGGACTGGTGCAGCACATGCAATCCTCTCATTTGCATCCATGACACATATGGCTATTAGTTAACAGACAGGTACTCTGGTCACATGTAGTGTTTTCATACCACAGTGTACATTTTGTTTCTGATCAGAGTCATGTGGGGAAATACCAAGCAAGCACACACCTGCCAAAACAGAGAGATACATATGCTGCAAGTAATTACATAAACATGACAATATTAAACTTTTTTCTCAGAAAAAAAACAATTGAATTAAGCATTAGACACCTAAGAGCTCTAGTAATTAGCTGTATAATTGCAGACGATACCTGTAGATGTTTGCCTATCACCTGAAGATCTCATTATAAATATGTCTGTTTTGCCCCTTGGGCAAATTTCCAATACCATGAACAAGCTTCTGGCCAATATCATCACGTACAACACAGTAGGCTAAGAATATGGGCATAGTGGACAAATAACCTGTCCTTCCTGCTTTTGGATTCAATTTATTTACCTAAACGACATGTTATTGTCTCATATAAGATGATTTATGTACCTTTTTGTTTGCTTGTGCCACTCTCATCCAGGTCGTGACTGAAAACAGTCCTTGGATCAATTCACTTACCTGGCTAACAAATGCAAAATAAAAATACCTAAATACAATGTTGTTGTTATTCTGTGGGTCCCTTTGGTTCCACCATCTCCCTTTTGCCACCAATCTAAGTACCCCATTCCTCCCCTATTGTAAGTACCCACACATGTGAATGCCACAGCATGGTAGTTGCCATAGCTGTATACCTGTTTATCTCTGTGAGCTTCGTTATGTCATCCTGCCATGGGACAGGGCAATATTCATATTGTTGCCTTTATATAAACTGGTCTGAATTGATTCATTCAGATATACAGCACTTTGTATAACTTAATTTGCAGCTTTCATGAGATTCACGCACGGTGGCATAGAATCTCTCTCTCTCTCTCTCTCTCTATATATATATATATATATATATATATATATATATATATATATATATACATACACACACACACACACACACACACACACACACACACACACACACACACACACAAGTTTATCTATTTATATCTATATCTATTACATATATATATATAATATATACACACATATATATATATATATATATATATATATATATATATATATATATATGGGTCTCCTTCACATGGTCGACATTTCAGAAAGCCAAAGATCGTATGGCCGAGACCATATGATCGACTTTTGAAATGTTGACCATGTGGAACGGGCATCTCCGTACAGTGCGGAATGGAAAAATGTCCATCTTCCACTCTGTAGTGCGATCTTGGAGTTGGTATATTTAAGTTTCGGGGGTGTGGGGTTTGGAGCCCCCCACAGGGGGTGCAAGGGGGCTTGTCCCCCTTCTAGCAATGTTTATGTAAGTTGTTGTGGTTTTTCTTTTCTTTTTTTTTTTTTTTACATGATCGACATTTCAAATGTCGTTCATATAGTTTCGGCCATATGGTCTTTGGCTTTGTGAAGTGTCTATTATGTAAAGTAGATCCATATATATATATATATATATATATATATATATATATATATATATATATATATATAGTGGTGCTGCGGTAGTGTTGCCGCCTCACAGTATGACGCTGTCCAGTTCGATTCTCAGCTAGAGCATATTCTGCGTGGAGACATACGTGAATGGGCATACTTTTGTTGAAGGTTGCGCGTCAGGGCTGGTAACTCGGCATGTAAAAATCAACTACCAATCATTAGTGGACCGGAATTCCACTGTGGCGACATATATATGGGTTACCTTCATTTCATTGACAGCTCATTTCACTGACAAGCAAATCAGCAAGACCAATTCACTGAAAGTTCATTTCACTGAAAACTCATTTCACTGAAAACTCATTTCACTGAAACTCATTTCATCGGCAGTTATATATGGCCTGTTCCCCACTGTAGTGTGATCCCGGAGTTAGAATATATAGTACGGGGGTGTATTATAAATGTTTTAAACTATACAGATGGATATTTACAAGTGCAATGAATAACTGTTTTGCAGAAAACAATATACAACCAAAGTGTGTGGGGGGCTTCACCCCCCACAGACCCCATTACTATATATTATAACTCCAGGATCGCACTACAGTGGGGAACAGGCCATATATAACTGTTGATGAAATGAGTTGTCAGTGAAATGAGTTTTCAGTGAAATGAACTTTCAGTGAATTGGTCTTGCTGATTTGGTTGTCAGTGAAATGAGCTGTCAATGAAATGAAGGTAACCCATATATATATATATATATATATATATATATATATTTATATATGTATGTATATAGTTAGATAGATAGATATTGTGTCTTGTACTTCCTTGTATATCTTTCTCTGCACGGATGTGTCTTCTTGGATGTTTGCTGCATTGTTCATATATGAGGAACTGCATAGAGCTACCTCATTAGCAATGGTGCTTGTCCCACTTTAAATATGTAATTAGTTTATGCACATCATTCAGTTGCTGCAAGACTGAGAAAAGCTTTGTACATGTATTCATTGCATCAAGCAGTGAGGGTGTATTTATTTAATATGTTAAAAATAAAAGGGTGTGGAAATGTAGCATATGCATACTGTAGTCTTGCAGTAAATAATAGAAACCAGTACAGCAGTAATAGCTACACATATTACTTAAGTGTTAATCAAATAATTGTATGTTATGCTAATCTGCAACATCTACCCCAAATAAAAAGGTGGTTTCAAATATGCCTGAGTTAACAAAGACAGCCGTATACCATAATCCTGTTTATCCTGGCTTAGGCTACTTAATTTGGGCAGGCTTATAGGTTCATATGTAAGTACTATGCCAACTCCACCTGCAGACCATTTTAAGCCTAGCCAGTTTCTCTTTTTGTGTACTAAATAACCTATCCCATTTGGTTTTAGCTTGGCCTTATCTATCCCACGGTCGATAATTATATATTACCACTAATGAGAATAATTGGAATCATACCATAGATAATTTGAGAGGACCCATGCATGAGATAATGCATTTAAGAGCTGCCTCTGTTCATTAGTAGCACAGGGGGCAGTTATTGGGTGCATCTTTTATTTCCCATCTATAGATCTAAGCTGTGCTTGAAAATGGACAGGGATGAACTTTTTTATTTGAATGGGGAGTCTGTTCCAGAGCAACAATATCCTCTGTCCCTCCAAACCATTCGGCTTATATTGCAGAAGAAGTTTAAATCCCCAGACTGAATATTTCTAATGTTATTTGACTTACCTATGTGCAGTAAATACATCAGTAATGGGTCGGAGAATGCCATGGATGCTTTATTTTTAATCAGCCAAGCTGATACTTAGAAGTATACAGAAAAGGTATACACATAGACAACTGAGCAGACTCTGGGCCACCCTATTCATAAACACAGTGCAGAGTCCCATAAACATGGGTTTATGAACTGCATTCGATTCATGGCTGTACATTATTATGATTCATACAAACAGATGCTGGTAATATCATGAAAATCCCTGCATACTAGCAGTGAATGCCATATACAGATAGCCTTTATATGAAGCATGGTGTGTACCAATTACAGTGTACATCATGGTGCAACCCCCTGTCCCCCCATTCACACACAAGTGGCTGCAGCTGCTTTGAAATGATCTGGATGTTAAGCAGCTAAGTGTCCTGTAGATTTTAACTGCCAAACACACACACACACACACACACACACACACACACACACACACACACACACACACACACACACACACACACACACACACACACTTGCGCGCACTCACTGTTGCTGAGTGCATCAGGGACACTAATGTTTCAGAGATATTTGGCCGGTCATATAGAAACATGATTCATGCTCATTAAATGATTTATAAAAATCAGTGAATACCGAGACTATATATCCCTAGTTCTGAAGGAGGTATGGGCCTCCTTGAAATTGATTACATACATAGATGTGCAGTCATAGGACTGCTAACATATCTAATGACCTCACAAAACCCAAACATAGTGAAAGTTTTAAAACATGAGGATAATAAGTCTAAGATGACTCCCCTGCTTAGTTTAGTAGAAAGATATTGTGTCAAATGGGAATGGAACTCAGACCAGAAATAGATAAAAATCAGGCAGCAACTGAACGTGCCAAAAAACAAAGGAACAAATATAAGTTGAAGGATCAGATGAGAAGACAAGAAATGTAGAAAATGCATAAATATAGTTGCAAGTATACAAAAATATTGGAACAACTTCATGTTGATCAGGATCAAACACAGGAATCGTTAAGGAGTGGTGAATTTAAATCAAAAGATGAAAGATTAATATTGGCTCAAGATAGTGGGCTACGTGTTAGTTTATAAAATCCATTGAACATGTGGGAGAAACATGCAAAGGCAGGTTTTGTAAAGCAGAATTGGAAACAGTTGCACATCTTGTTACGGGCTGTAATATACTAATGGTAGAAGGACATAAAATTGTGGCAAGATTGTTGCATTGGGGATTGTGCAAACATTATAATACTGAAGTAACTAAAAAGTACTGGAAACATGAGCCACAACACATTATAGAAAATGATGAAGTTTATATCACATGGAGTCACCCATTACCAACAGTTCAAAAAGCATATATGAAAAAATATGAAAAAAACAGATATAGGAGTCCATGAGAAGAAGACAAAAGGAGCATTGATCATTGAAATTGCTACACCCACTGACTACAGTGTCTTATGTACAGACAGACACAAAGTCATAAAATACCAGGATTTGCAGGCAGAAATGAGGGCAATGTAGAAGAAGGATACCCAGGCAGTTCCAATAGTAGTCGGAGCAATGGGTCTTATAAAAAAGAACAACGGTACTATGTACGAAACAAAGGTAAAAACCTCAAAGGGAGGGTTCCACAAAGGTATCCAAGGTGGGGGACTTCAAAGGTAGCTGCAGTGTTTCACCCAATACGTTCGTAAAAACACTACTCGAAGGATCCTTTTAAAATGTTATAGAAACAGGTATTTTATTCACGCAAGGTAAAACAAGCAAGTAAAGAACCTTATAATAATCCAAGTCACGTAATAATCCAAATCACGTAAAACACTCTGAACAAGCGTTTTTCGTTCGGTACGCTGCCCGAACTTCTTCAGACAAACATTTGATACTAACCACATGTTCCATTTAAATATTCAAAACAGTACGTGATTCGTTGGTTAATTAAATCGTTAACCTAAGATAATTACACAAAAAACCTAAAATCAGCTAAATTACATTGAGTCACTCTACAAAAGAGTAGCTTACTTTTAAACTACTTAAAGACTACTTTAAAAATACTTTTAAAATACTTTTGTAATACTTTTAGAATACTTTTAGAATGCAGGGAACATCCAATAACCGGATGATTATATTCATACCAACACTTCGAAATAAATTAGGTGCATAATGGCACACTCTATCATCGTTTACAAAAATCATAATGTACTGTTGCAATTACAACTTCCACTTAACAAGACTTTTAAACATTTGAGACATTTAAAACTTTTAAAACATTTCCGATGTTTTAAAGCGGTTAGGGCTGTCCACACATCTAATATTAAAACCGTTGGACAAAATTAGAAACAATAAAAACCACTGACAACTTTACGACCCCCCGGAAGACACTGATTAAGTAAACAACGAGTGTGTAAATGTATGACATGATAGTTTTTATTGCAACAATACATGAATATAAACTCACTAGTAATAATCATGAAAGTCGTCATAACTGAACCTTCAACCACTGTCAACCTGATGCCATTGTAGGTCTAGTAATAAACTAAAAATCCACTAAGGTATAGTGACAGCTTGGGAGTCAAGGGTGATTTTACCATTTACTTCACTCGAACAAAGTCTTTCCCTGGTACTCATAAGTTTCAACCACATAAAAGTTAAAGTCTGTTCAGTGTGTATGTGTGTAAATGTCAAGTTTTACCCACCTAATACTTGAACTAAACCATTATTTAAAAAGTTTTTTTAAAAAGTTTTTTTAAAAACTCAAATCTCATTTTATCTTAATAGGCTTTTCAATTTGAGGAGACACATTATTGAACAAGCCTCATTAAGTCCAGGGGTTTTTTGTGCCCCCAAGCGTAGTTGCCAACTAAGTTCCTTCTTTTCCAGTTGGAGTTTGGATAAGTTGTCATTACATAAATTGTAGTTATCAACCTGTACTTGATCAATAGCCATGAAATCAAATGAGTGACCTTCATTCCTGTTGCAATGCTTTGCCAAGGCATTGTCCTCTTTATTAGTACTAATTGCATAACGGTGTTCGTACACCCTATCCTTCAGACGCCTGTCTGTTTTACCCACATAAAATGCGGGGCATTGTTTACACTGTGCTAGATAGACAACTCTCCTACTGTTACAGTTAAACTTCTTCCGGATCACAAACGTATCCAAGCCTATTTTAAATGAGTCACCAGTGTTGATATAGGCACAGTGTCTACAGGTCCCGCATTTGCTAGTACCCCCCTTAACCCTCTGGCTCACTGGTTTCCTTTCAAGGAGTTGTTTCATGTTAATACCCCTCCTAAATGTAATAATGGGTCCCAACTCAAAGGCTTGTAAAGGTTCGTTATCCATAGATATACAGAACCAATATTTACTAAGAACCTTCGAGATTTCAAAAGCTTCTGGGCAATAAGTAAAAACAAAAGTGGCCTTAAAGTTTGTATTACTCCTAGTGGTCATGACAGTCGTGACCCCCAAGTTGTTAGCGACCTCAGTGTTTTGAATACCATTCTCATCTGCACATGTCTTAACTGGTTGTGTATTTAAATTCTGTGACCCCAAAATTGGTTTATAAGTCCCTTGTTCTCTCTTTAAGGTCACTTCCCTAAAAATACCCTCCAGGAAGGAATCTGGGTATCCCCGATGTCGAAACATCTGGTACAGTTTCTCACATTCGTTTACAAAGTCTTCCTCAAGTGTAGTCATCCTAGCCGCCCTGACCAATTGGCCTTTCACCACAGATTTCTTCTGGTGCCTAGGATGAGAGCTTGAGAAGTGTAGATATGTGTTAGAAAATGTCTTTTTCTGATAAATTTTGGATATGTATTGACCTTGGTGTTTACTAAGGGTAATATCCAAAAAGCAGATGTTGTTCACTTGGAAATTCATAGTAAACTTGAGGAACCCTGTTGTAGAATTAAAAAATTCTACTAGTTCCCCAGCTAGTAACTCGTCCCCTTTGAATAAAATAAAAATATCGTCCAAGTACCTTTTGTACATATAGATGTGTTGTTTCCAGGTACTGTTCAACACAAAAGATGTCTCCCAGTGGGCCATAACTAAATTAGCAAAGCTTGCACCCACTGGGGACCCCATAGCCACACCTATTTTCTGTAGAAACAACTTGTCCTCAAAGGAGACATAGTTGTTCTTCAGAATAATGTCCAAAAGTTGTTCAACGAGGTTACATTGGTCACTGTTGGCTCCCTTTGACCCTAAGAATTCTATAACCCATTGGGTACCCAAATCCTGCGGGATACTAGAATAGAGGTCACACACATCCACTGTCAAAAAGTTCAGGGAGCTGTCAAACCCTTCTTTCTGTATACTATCAAGGAAAGACCATGAGTCTCTCAATATCTGAGTTTTTTTTTCTACGTATTTTTTAAGAATTAGATCTACTAATTTTGCAGCGGGGTAAGTTATTGATTGGCGTGCATCAACAAGTATGCGAAAAGGGGGGTTATTTAAGTCTTTGTGTAGCTTCGGAATCCCAAAGACCTTAGGGATTCTTGGAGCTAACATAGTGAGGTATTGACTTTGCTCAACATTGATTAGACCATCAATAAAGAGGTCATTGATGTGTGATTTGACTTGATGGTATGCTTGGTTGAGTTGATTTTTGCTTACTGATTCATAAGTGTCTCTTGCGAGTAACGTGTACATGATTCTTACGTAGTCAACATTATGTACTATTGCCAAACCCCCGCCCTTGTCCGGTTTCATAACTCTCACTGGTAAATTCCTAAACAGTGTTAGTAGACATTCCTCGTCCTTAGTTATATTAGACTGATAACTACGACGTGTTCTAAAAACTATGTCTCTAAATTCTGTTTCACAAAGTTGTTCAAACAAGTGTAATGAGTTATTCAAGGGTGGGTTAAAACTACTAGGAACTTGCAATGGGTCATCAGGCAGATTGGAGTCACCAAAAATCATGTTTAAATTAAGCTTTCTAATAAACATTTTAAAGTCAATCAGTAACTCCACAATGTTACAGGCCTGTGAGGGCACAAAAGAAAGTCCCTTAGCAAAAAGTTCAACCAACCCCCTATCAACATAACACTCAGTGTAGTTATAAATATTGAAGTCAGCATCCTTGTTAGTCACGGTTTCGAATAACATTAGTCCCACTGTTTGTTGTTGCTCCGCGTGTTGTAATATCTCTTCGGGGGAATTGGTTGTTGTGGTTTCCAATTCCTCCCCCTCCCCCCTCGGTAGTTTTTTGGAGTGCGTTGATTCGACCAGTCATCCCCCTCAGTGGTGTCAAAGATGGTGTCAGGGTCATTTACACCTGCGGCCCCCCCATCGTTTTCCTCATTCGCCACGTTGGTATCCATGTTTTGATTAAATTTATGATTACTCTGCCCATTATAATACACAGTTGTTTGTTTTCTTTGTCCAGTAGTGGTGGGGTTCAATTGGCTTACCCGGGTTAAAAAACCTGGAGGTTTCGGGAACGCCACGCCTTCCCTATAAGCCCTTAGGTCCCTCTCAAGTTTTTTAATTTTAGTTGTTTTCAATTTTGACATCTGCTGGGCAATACTGGAGAGGGTTCGGTTAAAATCGAACTCATATCTGTGAAAGTCCAGGTCACCCTTAATCCCCCTTTCAAGGGTTGTTGTTTCTACGGTCAAACTATCCAGTTCTATTTGATAGTGTTTGACCATACATTTAAGAACATCTAATCCATGGCTATTAAATAATTCGATCAATTCATTGTAGAAGACAGATCCAAACTCCAAACCGTTTGGATAAACAAAAAGTCTTAGGCCCTTAGGGACAATTTTCTCCCTTATACACTTGTTCAAATAATTTAATTCAAGTTGTTTTTTCTTTATTTTATACAGTTTGTTGTCGAAACTTTTTAACTTCTCTACTAAAGAAGTATCACTTACTGTTTCAATAAAGTTCTGGCCAGTGTTACTCAGATCTTCAAGGTTAAGTTCATCATTTAGCCAATTCCGTGGGTCAAAGTTGTTATTCATATTTGTTTCAAACCTCGAAGTACCCATCCCAGTGGAACCACAAGGTTGCGTGTTGGACTGTTGTCTAGACGTTCCCTGCATTGGAACTGAGCTCCGTGACGTGTTACTCACAGGGTTGATACCCTGTTGGCTCGCAAAGTGAACACTTTCTACTTTTTCTGATAAACGGTCTTATAAAAAAGAATTTACAATTGTGCTTAGATACCTTACTGATACATGTAACTCCGTATGAATTGCAGAAGGAGTCATTACTGGGCACATTGCAGGTGCTGCAAAAACACTTCTGGTTAACATCAAAGATGGAAAAAATACTAATTTCTTGAACTTTAATCATACTTTGACTTAGGAATGGGGTCCATTCCTGTTATGGTATTAGAAACCCAAAACACTTGGAGAAATTAAAAAGGAACAAAACATATTTAAACACTGACCACAGAACATGTAGGCACTTTTCAAAGGCAGCAGCAATTGCCTTTTTTTTATTGATTACTTTTCCCCCTCTGCCTGCTGACTATGAAGCTTAGCCCACTACCTGATGCCCATTCATTCCCAGTGTTGGCGTGTTCACAGGTCCACTGAGGACAGAGACAGCTGGGGATGGCATCATGCAGGCAAGGATTAGGGCTACTTGTTCCCTTGCTGGTATCTCACCTATGAGGCCTTTATTTTTTTCATTAAGTTGTGTAACCCCTACTATGATGGTGATGTGAGTGTCTGTATCACTACAAGGTAAACCTATGCCCTTACATGCTCCTATGCATGCACCAACAGTGGTTACTGTCACAAGCTTCAGTGGTCACTTTCATGTCCTTCCTGCACTGGCTTTCTGTATCCTCACATCCTTGCCCTCCAGTGGAGGCAGGGCCAGCAAAGCCACTACATGAGTCAACTATGGCCACTATTCCTTTTCCCCAGTTTGAGCATGGCCACCTCCCCCCACCCAACATCTTCATCATAAAGCACTGCAGCAACTAATCAAAGTTGAGTGGTCTGGGCCACAGGGAGGAGTTTATCCCTCTGTGCCACTGAGGCAGCCTAACAGCAATTGTCATTTTTGTAGTACTGCATATGACACATCCAAAGCAAAGATGACTGTCAATGCTATCTGCAGTGAAACTGTTTATGCTGCAGCATCCTGAATGAAATGTGCATCAAGTGGGTATGCCATTGTATGCATGCACCTTTTGTTATGCATGGTTCTGCAGCTCTCTCTTTTTCTTATTGGTACAACTTCCTAGCTAGGAGTGATTCATAAACAACTCTAGCTCACAGGCTATTGCTATAGAAGAATTTAAAAATATATTGATAATGGAAAATAGTGGTATAGCTGCTCCCATTCATGGAAGATATATGTTGTCACGTATGGTAGGGTACGGTGTGTAGCTGACCTAAATTGCCTGAGATTCAGTGGTTAGATAACGTTTACAGTGATAGATGGAACCTAGCTTTTTGTGGACTTTAGTGATGGTTGTTGATATGTGCTTTGTGAATTTGAGTTGCTGGTCAATGGTAACTCCTAGGAGTTTAGCCTCAGTGACGGGGGTGATTTGGGTTTTGCTGGTGGAAAGTCTAGAGAAGGTAAGGCTGCTCATTTAAGTAGAGTGGAATAGCATTAGTTGTGTTTTCTTGGGATTTAGTATGAGTTGTGAGTTGTTAAACCAGTTCTCTAGTTCAGCGAATGCTTCTTGGGCTTTTTGTTGGAGAAGTTGGATGATGGGTGGAGATCATATGAGAGTTGTGTCGTCAGCGCATTGGACTATGTCAGCTTTAGAGGTAGCTGAGTGGAGTTGGTTTGTGAAGATATTAAAAAGAAGGGGTCCTAGGACTGATCCTTGCAACATGACTAAGGAGGTTGAGAGTGGAGGGATAGAGAGTTATGCCATTTGATGGATTGTTGGCAGTTATCTAAATAGCTTTTGAACCAGAGGAGGGTGGGGTTAAGGTTGAGGTCAGAGAGACAAGACGGTAGTTTATTATGTGAGACTGTGTCGAATGCCTTGGATAATTCTAGGAAGGTAGCTGAGACAAATTTATCTAGATTCCTGTGGGAGTTTATAGTATCAGTGAATTTGAGTAGGGCAGTGGTGGTGCTGTGGGATGGGTGAAATCCATGTTGGGTTGAGGAGAGAAGGTTGTTGGGGAGGAGATAGGAGAGGAACTGGTGATGAATACATCTTTCTAGGATCTTAGAAAGGGGTGAGAGCTTGCAATTGGTCAATAGTTGGAAAGGTCTAGGGAGGGGCCACCTTTGTGGAGTGGTATGATATATGAGGTTTTCCACAGGAGTGGAACTGTGTGTTCGGTGATGGATCTATTTATCAGAAGTGAAATGGGATAGGCTATAGCTGTGGATGTAATTTGGAGGTATTTGGCAGGAAGGTTATCGGTTGCAAGGGTGGTTGGTTTGAGTTTGGCTAGGAGTTTTTGGATAGCAGAGGTAGGAACAGACTTAAGTGTGAAAGGTATGGTGTTGATTTGGGCCTGAGGTGGTTGTGGGGTGTTGGAGGAAGTGATATTGTTTAAGAGTTTGAGTACTGAGGAGGTGAAATAGTTATTAAAGCTGGAGGCTATGTCCAGGTCTGTACCTGTTATATTGAGTGCGGGAGTGGTGGTTCTTCTAGGTTGTAGGATGTTATTTATCGTTGCCTAGAATTTTTGTGGCTTGGTACTGAATTTGTTTTGTTAAGTGATACAGTAATTTTGTTTATCGAGCTTAACCTGCTTTTTTGCTTTGTTTCGGAGCTCATGAAAGGTTTGCCTAGCTGCGGGTGATCTGGTGTGATGCCAGGTTTTCTAGGCTTTATCCCTAGCTTTAAGTAGGGCTTTTGTAGTTTTCTGAAGCCAAGGGGTGGGGTTGCCATGTATACTGATAGTTTTTAAGGGGGCTAGTTGGTTGAGGATATTTAGGAATGTGGAGTTGAAGTAATCAACTGCTTTGTCTAATGAAAGGGTTTTGATGGGAGACCAGTTGCAATGTTGCAAGGCTCTTATGAAGTGGTCTCTAGGAACATTTTTGTTAGAGTGGGTTTGTAGAAGGGGAGAGAGAGTTAATTATTTTAAGTTTTTTTCTAAGGATAAAAGTGGGGCTGTGGTCGCTTAGAGAGTTTGATATGGTGCCACATTGATGGGCAGTATTTGGTTGATTTGTGAGGATCCAATCAAGCATAGATTCTCTTTTTGTGGCCTTATCAATGCATGTGGGAGTATCTATAAGTTAGGTGAGATTATATAGGTTAATGTGATGGGTGGAGGTGGGAGAATGGATGGAGTTCCAGTCAGTAGTTTCTTGAGGGAGGGAGTATGAGGCCCAGTGAAGTATGGATTCTAGGGTGGTTAGGTTGTCACCCGGGGGTATATAGATACCCAGTAGATTTAGGTGCTTATGTTGATTAAGGGAGAGTTTTGCAAATAGAGTCTCTGCATTGTTGAAGTTGGGGGGAATCTTTTTGGAGGAGTTGTATTTGTAGTTTGGCTCTGTGAAGTAGAGCTAAGCCTCCACCTCTTTTATGTAGCCGGTCTGCCCTGAGAATGTTATACCCAGGTGGGGTGATGGAATTATCTTTAATATGTGGTTTAAGGGACGTCTCTGTGATGAGAATAATATGAGGGTTATATAAGGAGATGGCATTGTGAAGGTCTTCTATTTTATTCATGATAATGTGGGTATTCATATTTAGTATCAGTCGGTGGGTTTGTGCTTAGCTGGATAGTGATAGGTGCATGGCTTATTAGCAGAGGTTGCTGGCCCGGAGTTAGGGTGAATGTCTCCTCCTAGTAGTAGCTGGGTAGTTATACAGGTGATAGTTTTTAGGTATTGGACGATTAGGTAGTGAAATTGTAGACTTGACTACTTTTTAGATGGAGAGAAGTGGTACATGGGAGGGACATGGTATATGGGAGGTTGGGTGTATATGGTGGGTATATGCTTGCATGAGTGGGGATGATAGTAATGTGGGTTAGGGTGCGGGATTTGGGGTGGATACAGTGAGTAATTGTGAAGAGATAAGAGGTGCTGATAGTGGCTATGGAGAGGTAGGTGAATAAGGAGGTTAATCCCAGGAGGGTATAGGTTCATAGGTTCATAGGTAGGTACTAGGCTATCAGCCCGAGGGCATAAGTAAGCCTAGCCAAAAGTGTCTTGGCTTTCGCCACCCATGTAGATTCAATTCCTGCCCCTCTACTGAGCAGAGCCACAGACATGATCCCAGGGGGTGAATTTCCTATTACCCATCCACTCATCAAGGTTTTTCTTGAAGAGTGCTAATGATGAGCTCTGCTTGATGTGGATGGGAATTTTGTTCCAGAGCATTGGAATTTGCTGTGCCAAGAATCTATCCCTCCAGCATGCCCTATTTATTGATGTGGTGAGGTTTATGTCCCTAAAGCGTGTAGTTCGGGGAGATTGAGATTTCTTTAAGTGGAGCATATCCATCAATTCTGGGTTTGACATAGCATTGTATGTCAGACAGAGATCTCCTCAGAGTAAGCAGTATGCGACTGAGTAGAGTTAGAGTTTCTTGAGCCGGTCAGCATAGGGCAACTATTTGAGGCCAGTAATCCTCTTGGTGGGTACTTTTGGGGCCTCTCCAGTTGTTGTAGGTATCTTGTGAGGTACATCCCAAATGGGGCATTGTACTCAATGAGGGGTCTGATAAGTGATGAGTAGAGGGGGACAATGACTTCCTTTTTTCTAGATGCAAACCCTTTTGTGATTAGGTGGGCCACGTAGAAAGATTTTCTGACCACTGTGGCAATGTGATTATCAAAGGAGAGGTTACTATCCACTTGAGTCCCAAGGTCTATTATCACACTTTCTGTGTTAAGTGAACTTCCTCCTATTTGGTAATTCATGGGTACTGTGTTTTTACCAAAGGGGATGACAATGCACTTTTTGGCATTTAACTTGAAGTCATGGTTTTGGCACCAGGTATCTGTTTCAGTGAGGCCCTTTTGCAGGATGTCTACATCGGCAGGGGAATCAATTATGGCACCCAGTTTGCAGTCATTTGCGAACTTGGTTAGCCATACACCCTCAGTGTTCACTTGCACTTCGGAGAAGTATATACCGAACAGGAGAGGTCCCAAGACTGATCCCTGGAGCACTCCACTTGTCACTGGTTTGGAGTAGGATCTGGAATCTGCAGCTCTCATCATGTGGGTTCTGTCCATGAGCCAGTTGGCCACTCATCTTGTGATGTAAGGGCTTATGTTAAGGTTGGTGAGTTTATCTATGATTCCTGAATGGGGGATAGTATCGAAGGCTTTAGTGAGGTCCAGGTAGACTGTGTGGACCACCTTTCCCTCATCTATGGCCTTGGTAACTGTTTCAAAGACGTCTACCAGGTTTAGGAGACATGCTCTACCCTTTACAAATCTGAATTGGGTAGCATCCAAAGTTTGGAGGTTACCAATGTCTTTGTTTATGAGTTCCATGATGATACGCTCCATGACCTTGCAGACCAGGCTTTTCAGACTAATAGGTTGATAGTTCCCAGGGTCTGTGGTGGCTCTTCCTTTGTGGAGTGGGATAACCGTTGCTGTGTGCCATTCAGTGGGCACATAGCCTGTGGTGAGGCTGTGATTGAACATGGAGTTTAGGTGGGGGGCTAGTTCATTTTGGAGTTTGTGTAAAACGCAGCCTGGGATGTTGCCCGGTCCCATGGATGCTGTGTTTTTGGCTTTAGAGAATGCCATTTTTACCTGCGTGTTTGTGATTACCGGGGCTCTACAGTCATTTGGTATAGTTATAGGCCCTTTGGAGGGTGAGAGGGGAGTAAAGTTAGCACTGAACCTATCTGCCAAGATGTTGGCAATATCAGTTGGCCCTGTATATTTTGTGCCATTCTGCTGTAGCTCAGCGCAGATCGGGGTGTTGCCATGGAGATTCTTGACATAGCTAAAGAATGTCTTGTGGTTGTCTTTGGAATCCGTGGCAATTTTTCTTTCAAAATTCGCTTTGGAGGATTATATGGGGGGATCTTAGCTTCTTACTGAGACCCATCAGCGAGTTCCTCCATTTATGGGTTTTTACTCTCTTTTGCAACAGTTTCTTCCTTCTGTTGTAGAGTTTGTTAATGGCAGGGGACCACCGATTGGCTTCCTTTTCTTGGAGGATAATGTCTTGGTTTTGTTAGGGATAGCATGATCCAGGCACTCATGCAGGTGCTTGTAGAGTGCATTCGTGTAGGATAAAGCAGTCATGACTGTATTATCCATCTGCAGGGGCATCGCAAAGTTAGCCACCTCTGTTTTGAGTAGCGTGAAGTTCACTTTGGAGAAATTTTTTATGATGGTTTCCTTGTGTGGGGGTGGGGTCAGGATGTGGATATCTAGGGTGATTAGTTTATGGTCTGATTTAACCAGCGAGGAGTTGATCTCGGGCACTGAGCACTGAGCACCGATCACCCATGTTGGTAATGACCAGGTCCAGAATATTGTTGCCCCTGGTGGGGGTGTTGACAAGTTGATCCAGGGCATTAGAGTTTATAAATTCCAGGAATTATTGAACAAGGGGATTAGTACAAGAGTAGTTTTCCCAGTTTATGTTAGGGTAATTCAAATCGCCCATTATTAGGGTATTTGGTTGGACCCTTATTTTTCCAGTGTCTCCAGGAACGAGGAATGTGGGTCCTGAGTAATGGTGGGGGATCTATAACAAGTTACAATTTGGAATGCATTTTTGCCTAGGGTTAGTTGCACTTGGATGATCTCAGAGGCATTGTGTTGTGCAACTACCCTGGAGGTGTGGATATCCTTGATGAATATGGACACACCTCCGCCCTTAGTGTTTTGGTCCGTGTATTGTGGCCGAAACGTGTGGTGTGAATTATAGCCTGGTAGTGCTGGGGAGCTCTCAGGAGCCTTGAACCAGGTCTCAGTCACTGCACAGATATCGATGTTCTCCATTTTGAGGAGTGCCTCAAGTGAGTGCATTTTGAGGTTTAGACTCCTAGCATTGAGCAGCATTGCCCTCAGTTTTTTGTCACTTGTAGTTTTTATGGTGGTGGTTTGTCTTTTGAGCCTTGCCTAAAAAAGGCACTATGGGGGCAGCAAGAGCCTTGGCCAATATCCAGAATCCCAGGGGTAACAGGTGCAAGCCATCTTTGGTGAAGCACCGTGGCTTGTCAAGCATGTCATCCTAAGCAGACAGATACTGGAACCCCTTTGAATGACACCAGAAGCTTAGCCAATTGTTGAAGTTGATCATTTTATCCTTGTACTGTGGTATCATTCTTGGTGAAGGCACAATGCTACTCAGGACTAGGGTCATACCTGCCTGGGCTACAAGATCGGAGAGCTCTTCCATGTGTCTTTTCATGTAGTCCAGGGAGTTACATCTCAGGTCATTCACACCAACATGGACAATGACAGAGTCATATTTGTACTTGCTTTGTAGTGACCTGAGTGCATGCGTTATGTGGCGGATTCTGGCACACAACAAGCAGCTGACAACAACCTTCTCTTTGTCCAGCCTGGTGAGTGGGATGTCAGTGTGCCTGACTATAGAGTCACCTATGACTAGTGTGTTGGGTATGTTGTTTTGCCTTATGGGCTGTGGTTGTGTGGCACACCGAGTTTGTGGGCTATGTGTTGTTTGGGATATGTTGGTGGGAGGAGGTTGCTTGTGTGTCTGCTTTGGAGGCCTCTGTTGCCTAAGCAGATTTAGATTTTTATTCAGAGCCTCCGTATATGTCTTGGTGTTTCTATGCATGGGTTTTGGAGGTGTTAGTTTAGTAGGACTATGTGATGTGAGTGGGGTAATGTTAGTTTTTACCTTCTCCTATTGACTGTCTGTTCCAGTCTTAGTTGGCGAGAGCTTTGCCTCTAGATTGGCTGTATAAGTGCATCTCTCACAGGTATTAGTGTTTGGTGGTAGGAGGAGAGGGTAGTCTGTGTACATGAAGCAGTTGTAACATGGCCTCAAGATGCCCAGGTTCATCAGGTAGACTGGAGAGTACACCGGGAGCTGTCCTTTGGACATGCCTGAGTAAGTAGTAAAGATTGTTTTCTTTTTTTAAGTGGGGAAGTAGTAAAGACTGTTTTCTTTTGTCAAGTAGGGAAGTATATAGACTATTCTCTCCTAGCAAGTGAGGGGTTGAGTGCTGGGGGTTATTTAGTGCTACAGTAGATTTAGAACAAGTGCTGGGCTAGAAGATGTGGGTCTGAGTGCTTAGGCTGAAAGACTGACTAGTTATAAGGGAAAAACTGAAGAGCAGACTCTGTGGGATCGGGGATAGTTAACCCTAGCTAACCGGCGCTGCACTGTGCACATAACTGCACAAATGGGGTTTTTATAACAGAAAGATGAAAGGGATAGAAATTAACCCAAAATGACCAATAAGCTACAAATTCTGAGCGGAAAATCACTCCTGCAGGGACATATAGGCTGCTCAAAGCTCCCCACTCTCACTGGTGAACAGAGAAACTTCTATCCCAGTAAGGTATGAGCAAAACAGAAACTACAATACAGCCCTGGATTCAGCAAACTCTGAAAACTGGACTCTACTAGCTTCAGAAAGGCAGGAAACAAGTGTAGATATAGTTTTTTTTTTCAAGAAGGTAAGCAAATACAACAAAATAAGCACTTTAAAGCACAGTAAAATGGCTATTGCACTTGAGTGTGTAGTCTACAACAGTTAAAACAGTTTAAATGTTCTCAAAAATGGTTTGTGGAGATGAGACTGGGGGCAATGAGACATAGTGGGAGTGAGGTTGTGGAGTTAGAGGAGGCATTTATATTTGGCGAGGGTGTCAGTTGTGGAAGTAGGAGATATGGGTGTAGACCTTGAACTGATAGGTGGGCTGGAGTGGTGGGAAGTTGAAGAGTGTGTGTAGATGGTGTTGATGGATGTAATTATTGGATAATGGGTGGATGAAGGGAAGGTCTTAGTAAAGGAGGTTA